>NC_085978.1:3343333-3646363 GCF_910591565.1 Cydia splendana | reverse complement strand
TTCGAAGAGTAACATATTATTGCAGGTGACTGTACCATTGTCACCTTGGCTCATACAGATGTAGTGCATAATTGTTTTCCATCGTATTTTCTCGGAAACGTTCGTATTTGTCGTGCCACTTCAGTCAACCTCAGTATTTCTTGTACCGAGACTGACTGAAATAGCAAGAGACGTTCGTACGTTTCCGTGAAAATATGATGGAAAATATACACTACATTATATACTACAAATATATACTAGCATTTTAAATCACATACATTTTAAATACAGTTTTAAGTTTTACCTAGTTATTATTTTATACCCTGATATTCAGAAATCAATAGAGTTATAACAAGAATAGCAATTACTGTCTGCATATGGCTAAATCACATATCACTTTCCCGAGTGAAATTGTGCCATATCTCTATTTTCGCTATTCTCGTTTATGCATAGACAATAAAAACACCCAGCTACGCGTTCCCATTTTGCCTCCCATTTTCCCTTTAGCACAAAGCCCGCACAATTAGTTTATGTTTAGCTGCCCTGTTTAAATGGAGCCGTACATTTTAACGGGAAATTTCCTGGAAACTATCGCATGGAAATTCACATTTTTAATGGTCAGGAGGTAAATTCTAGTTTAACCATTTGTTATGATTTGTTTAACCATTTTATGATTTGTTTAACCATCTGTTATGATTTGTTTAACCATTTGTTAATTTTGTTATGCTTTTTTGACCATTTGCTATGATTTGTTTAGCCGTTTGTTTTGATTTGTTAAACCAATTGTTATGATTTGTTTAACCATTTTATGATTTGTATAACCATCTGTTATGATTTGTTTAACCATTTGTTAATTTTGTTATGCTTTTTTTTGACCATTTGTTATGATTTGTTTAACCATTTGTTATGATTTATTTAAGCATTTGTTATGATTTTTATCTGATTGTGATAGGACCTTGATGATCATCTTGGTTATTGGCACGCATCTTGACTCTCACTTCATTTCGCATGCGCCAATCAGCGTCATTGTCGTATCAAAATAATATCAAACATGTACCAAATTGTAAAATCAGAATAGGGCTCCAAGCATATTTTAACGGGAAATATGACGGGAACTACTCCTCGCCATAGAGAAATATAGTAAGAATAGAGTGCTCACTCCATACATCAGTTTTGATACCAAAACGACTATTATTTTCGCAGTCGACATCTAGCATCAAGTAGCGGAATTATCAGTACCGCTACTTGATACTAGAATTCTCTAGTATCGCGACTCACGAAAATTGTATTGAACAACAATTTACAACTAATATTAAAAGCAGAAGGAGTTGAAAATAGAGTTACATTTAATCCAATTATAATATTAGCTGAAAATTGTTGAGCATTAGACTTTTCGGTTGTCGGAACATCTATTGTCAAGTAGCAGTACTGATAATTCCGCTACTCGATGCTAGATGTCGACTTTGAAAATAATAGTCGTTTTGGTACTACGAGTATAACTGATGTATGGAGTGAACACTCTATCTATGTATTTTTTTCTCTATGTCATCGCGTAGAAATTCACATTTTTAAGGGTCAGAAATGCTTTAGAAACCTTTTAGAGTTGTTAAAAGTCTTTGGATTTTGAACGCTTCGAGTATCGATAGTGCAGCTCATCTTTTTAAGTATTAACTGCTTTATCTACATTTGAAAAGTCATTCAATTGTAGAACTTATCGGACAGCTCTAAGTTACATAATTGAATGGATTTTCAATTGTATATACGGCGGGTATACTTAGCGCCGTAGGAAGAGTTGAGAGACTTCACTTTCCGATTCCTCTTTAGAAATTCTTAACGTCGTTATGGAGTTTTTCTAACCAATATTTAATTTCTAACGATATTTTATGATTTCCAGTTCGCTTGCAAAGTGGACATCAACTGTATTACAGATATACATAGTTGTTTTCCATCGTATTTTCTCGGAAACGTTCGTATTTGTCATGCTACTTCAGTCGACCTCAGTACTTTTTGTACCAAGACTGACTGAAGTAGCAAGACACGTTCGTATGTTTCCGTGATGAAAATACGATGGAACATAATTATGCACTACATCTGTATTGTTTTTCATTAATACTTATTGGTGGGGAATAAAACTGTTGCCGGTCTCAAACTTGAAGTTGCAGTTTAAAACTTTAACAATTCACAATTGGGTACTTTCCTCTTCTTAAAATAAATTATTTCACACCGTGCACGAAATTTCCACCAGGGGCCGATTGCATAACAAACTACAACTAATATTACAAGCGGAACTCCTTATTTAATAAGTGAAATTAGAAAAGGAGTTCCGCTTGTAATATTAGTTGTAGTTTGTTATGCAATCGGCCCCCGATCATTATTAGAAAAACATAGATAGCAGTTATTTTTAAACACAATTTCTATTTAATAAATCGGATGGAAGTATAAAAAGTAAAGTAGGGGGGAGTTGACTGTGACGTCACTACACACGTTTTCGTATAAATTCCATATTAGCAAATCGTTTTGGCAGTTCTAAAAAAGAAGCTGATTTGACTGGTAGGAAAGTAGCCAATTCTTACAAAAAGTAACATAACCATCGCCCACACTGTTAACCTGTCCATCGGTAAACCTTATTACAAAAGGCATAAAGGTCCATCGATGGATAGTTAAGAGTTGCTGTTTGTACATGACACTGTTTGTTACCTAGTTGTATACCAGGGATGTTGCGAATATTCGCATCCGCAACCGCATCCGCGGAACATCCGCATTATTTTAAACATCCGCATCTGCATCCACATCCACATTAAATCGATGCGGAGCTCATGCGGATGCGGATGTCGACCGAGTCGGTAACAGGAACGTCTTAGCGGCGGCGTAAGTGCTAGGTAATTTCGTCATTATATATAACGACATTGTCTAGATCCCAAAAAGACGGCCAAGTTACTGTTTATTAAATAAAACGCACCTATATTCTTGCTCAAATACTAAATGTTTCGTTTCTTTAAATAAAAATTACTAAAAATGTAATATTTGACGTTTTTTAAGTACCAAATCTTGACATCCGCATCCGCGGATGTGAGGCTTTAAATATCCGCATCCGCATCTGCGGATGTCAAAAAATCTGCATCCGCAACATCCCTGTTGTATACTACCATGCCACCAAAGAAAATGAATTTGCAATGCCGAAAACCCCGAACAACCTGGCTAGGGAACTAGGTATAGCCACAGTACACTAAGAACAGTAGTGAATCTAAGGCCGCTCGGCAAGTTATTTGCCTACTCTTGCGTTGGCGCTTAGGGTTGTCACTTTTATTTTTAGTTAAATATTATTTGCGTATTATGAGTAGCACTATGTTTCTATTTATATAATATAATGAAATATTCTATCAATCCCTAAATGAGGTATAAATAAAACTCTTTTTAAATATTTACATTAGGAAATGGCATTTATTAAAAAAATATAAATTTGATACAGAAAAAAAAATCCTCCGGTTTCTGCATGTTCGGAACGCTTTATTGTTAGCGGTTAAAGTAAAGTAAATTCTCATCCTTACGTATAACTTTAGTAAAAAGGTTTTAGGGAAGCATGGGCAGGGCATCGTAAATTCTGTCTTTTAATTTTTCGTAAATTGACGTTCCGATTTTAATGTTGATGTGGTCCTTTTCAAACGCTTTGCGATACACCTGCTCCATCCATCCTTTATCGGGTGGGTGGGTGGTACGTGTGTTTGCTACACCCTATTCAGGGTCCATGTGATACCATAAGAAATGTATATACCACCCAAAAATGTACCATGGAAGCAAGAAATAAATGAATACTGAGGAAATTTCGATCTGTGCCATAATTCCTGTAATTAATGTACCTAGTTTCTGCACCTATAAATTGCAAGAACGTTGATTAACATCGACGTAAACTTTTCAAAATTCACAGTGTTTATGGTAATCAACATACATATTTTCATTATGATAAAAAAAATGCGAGCGGGCGTGCAGCGTACTCGAATGCGCGCGATCACAGTTGCGGTACGGCCCACACTGCCGCCACCGTATTCCCCCGTATATTATGCTAATGTGTGCGTGGCAGCGCGTGCGTACACGGCGCCCGGCGCGCACGCACACATTCAAGCCGGCAGCGGCACATTTCTATGAAGATTCCCTACTGTTCTTGTACTGTGGTATAGCAGTGGCATTTAGCAGCCTTACAAATACGGCCGAAAGCCAATTGACTTTCGACTCTCTCACAAAACGCACAAGGTTCTATTTCACTTGTATTTGCGAATCGGATCTTAGAATTTTGGTGCTGCGGTTTTCATTTATTCGCAATCTGTGCTTAGTCTTATTGCATAAGTAGATTGTGCTATACAAAAACCAAACAGCGTATCCTTTCTACGGTCTAAGGTAGCAACTAACTAGAATAACTATGATGCAGAAAAATTAAGGGTTTCACCTCGGAATGAGAGATAATAAGGTGAAAAACCCGAGATTACTTACACCTTCATAATGGCTTCTCTTAAGGTTCTCTAAAAAGTAGACGCATATATCGTGTGCGCGTCGGATGTTATTGATGAATGAAAACGGGTAACTGTCAGTGATACGTGTCAGGTACTTAAGTGTTAGTCATGGGGACCGTTTTTTGAAGTCAAAAATGCAGAGCTTCGTCTATTCGTCACCGTTAGGTCTTATGGCTCCTATACACGATGGGCCATCATACTGGCCCACTAAGATGGGCCGCCGTGTAGAGAGGGTAGTGGTGTCAGATGGCTTATGGCGCGGTGGGAGGGTGATGGGATGGCCACGGTGTCCGTTTTTCGTCTGCACATCAAAGGTAGTGGGCCACCGATGGTGCGTACGCATCTACCTGTGGCCCATTCTATAGTGCGTGCTCTCAACCATCGCATGGCCATGACCAACTCGCTGGTCCAGCGCTGGGCCATCGAGTCGAAGAGCCATTAGAGTCAAGAAAGTCCAATTTGTAGATTGAAGAAAGCCTTTTGTCACTTCGAGTAGCGTATTGCTGTTTTCGACGTGAATAAACAATGGCTGACAAACTGGGTTTAGCGTTGCAGCTTTGTTGCTTTTAATTATTTATCTAGGTTGACTGGGTGAGGCAAATTCAATTTTGGGTCCCAATTTTCAACAATTTAAAAAGAAATCACTTTACAGTCTTTACACATAGTATCGACCACTTTTGTTTTAGAAGGGGGTAAAGTTATTGCTTAACTCTTCGTGATAATATTGATATAGAGTAGTACGTCATTGTTTTCGATCGTATTTTCTCGGATACGTTCGTATTTGTCATGCTACTTCAGTCAACGTCAGTACTTTTTGCACCGAGACTAACTGAAATAGCAAGACACGTTCGTACGTTTCCGTGAAAATACGATGGAAAATAATTATGCATTACATCTGTACACCTGTAGGGCTAAGATGGTCAGTTTATTATCATCTGTCATCATGCCTGTCACGTTCTAACAAGTATGTAAGTGCGAAAGTGACGCATGACATGACGAGTGATAAAAATAAGACCATTATACCGCCGCTGCGGCGGTAGACGGTCGCATTTTTATCGTTTGTCACCATTCATGTCACGTTCTAACAAATATGTAAGTGCGAAAGTGACGCATGACATGAAAAGTGATAAAAATAAGACCATATGATACCGCCGCTGAGCAAGATAAAAATTCTATGTTTCCTAAAAGGTAGTTTTACCAAGAGATTTATATTTAATTTGAAGTGTCCTGCAGTAATGTATAGACGACAGAATTACTGTATTGCAGCGCGACTTCATTGCCCAGTGCATTGCAGCCGTAAACGTCAAAAATCCGGCCAGCATCAACGATTTTGACATTTGGGGCAGTAATGCGGTCGGTCTGGTATACTGCCGTATTCGAACTTCAAGATATTAACAAGAGACGACACGTACTAGATCCATTCTAGATACGTTATAGTTTAGATATCAACTAGTTCTCTTTTGCAGCGCAATTCGGGCAACCAATGTCACTTTTACGTTAGATAGAGTAAGATATCTATTAAATGTGAATTGGATCTCTAAGTCATATCCCGTGGAAATCGATCAACAGTATCTCCAGAATCGCGCAAATGTCAAATTTGATAGGTTAGATCTTAATCATATCGTTATCGTATCTTAGTGATGTCTAATGTCTATTTCAAAATCCGAATCGGGCCCATAGTCTGAATTCGAACTGTGTATCTGCTATATTTGCACCTTAATTAATACGAGCGTCTGCATGGGTAACCTAGATTCGAGATGGATTTGCGAATGTTCATTTCATGATATATCCGGGGTTCTGAGATATTGCTTTTGCGGTCATAAATATTAATGCATTGGATCTAAAGTAGTATCTCCGAGAAGATTTTACAAAAGCGATTAGGTGATATTTTGTGTTTCATTTCAAAGGAATACTTTCATGGTAATATCAATTTACGCAGTATATTTATATGATAGGTACCTACTTTTCTTTAAGTATTTACTTACTTATTTTATTATTGAATTCCTTATGGTAACGTTTCAAATAGTCTATTGACGTAAAAAGCGAGATACAATACGATGAGGCTTAGGTAACTATTTGAATTTTTTTTTAATTAAATTTGCTATCATGAGAACTTTCATGTCTCGTCACGGATCACTCATGCACTAACATTCGTAACGTGATAAAAACGAGACCATTTGTTCACCAAGTCGTGTTATTTCTAATTGTATGCATACTAAACATCAACAGGCTGTCGAATTTCCTTTATTTTAAGGGGTCAGTGAGCAACGAGCATTCTTTGTAAAACTCTTAATACATCTTCTGTATATGCCCGGAGATGTGATGCCCTGTTATTTGTAGCCATTATAGTTTACACTTAACAGAATATAAGAGTCTAGATTACCAGTTCCATGGGCCTCAACAAACTCTATGCTCTGAGGAGGCACTGAGCACTCTTCATAGAACTCCCTAAGAAGCAACATCTTCTGGATATGCCCGGCGGGGTACGTGATACCCTGTTCCTTGTAGCAGTCACAGTTCACAGAATATAAGAGTCTTACCAGTTCCATGGGCTTCAACAAACTCCATGCTCTGCGGAGGCACGGAGCACTCTTCGTAGAACTCTCGCAGCAACATCTTCTGGATATGCCCGGCGGGGTACGTGATACCCTGCTCTTTGTAGCCGTCACAGTTTGTCTTGGCGTGCAGCAGCTGGGCGTATACTCTGTTTAAAAATAGAAAGTGCATTAGGTACTTGGGCAGACATTTTAAGGGCAGTTACACACTAGGCCCTAGCACTACATTTTTTATTTGTTAAGAGTCTTACCTATACTTTAAAGACACACGGCCCGATTTGAACTTTAAGATACGTCAATTAATAGATCTAGAAATGATATGGATTAGATATGTCAGTGTCAAATGAGATGTTTCTTCAAACAAAAACGTCACTTTTGACACTGACACATCTAATCCATATCGTTTCTAGGTCTATTAATTGACGTATCTAATAAAGTTCGAATCGGGCAGACACTCTTAGAAATTTAAATCGAGTAAATTTCTCAACATCAAACTCATAGTGTAGTTAGTACCTACTTACTTACTTAGGGAAACAATAAAAATTAACTACCTACATTAAAAAGGCAAATCATAAGACAAATTTTGAAGGCTTATCAAATAAACCAGTCATTATTTTCTGGGAATATATATTGCATTCAGTTTTATGGTATACTACCCAAGAAAGTTCAAGCCTACGTAAAGAAAATAAAACTAAAGAAAATACCGACTACAATACGAGTAGATAAGCTTCTTATATAGCCTACATTTTCCTTAGAGCAATGTTGTTCTCATTCTTAAGATGAGACATTTCCACGAGAATAGTTGAATTCAAGATGACAGGTGGGACGGGTGTTGAAGTTACACATCTAGTCAGAAAACGTCACAATTGATACGTAAAATAACGAGGAATATCAACCTTAATATTGTTTCAATAAGGATCAAAATTGAAGTTCATAAAGAATTAGTTGCAACGTTTTCATTTTAAACTGGTGTTAAGAAATGTAGCGCAGTGTGCCTACAGAAACTTAAAAATTATACGTTTGTCAGCGTTATGTTATTGTGTGCTTAAATACATTGCAATAAATGAATTAGCAATTGTAGTGCTAGTTTAGCTCAAATCTCCGCGTTCTTTTAATAATGTTAAACGAATTTATCAGTAGTAGAAATGCCTAATTATTTATAAACATCCAATTATATCTAAGTTAGTGAAAAATCTTTGAGCGGTGCTAATAAAATAAGGATGATAATATCAATAAAATTATTGTATTTTATCAAATCATTCGATCGAAAGCCTATTGGAACTTCCTCAAAATATGTATGTATGTACCTACATTTAAAGAAAGATCCATAATTATTATAGTTAAAAATATAAACGACAGATCCTTAAAAGCGGTCGTTGGTTGTACATAAAAGTTTATGTTTTATAATCTTAACATTTCTCAAAGACTAAGGAAAGTTAATGAAATTCAATCCAGGGTATTTCATATGTACCTAGGTAGGTAGGTACATGAACAATTTCTTACCTCAAAGGTTTTTATTTTTAGCTACATCTAAATGGTCTTACCTTCTAGAATCTTTGGCCTTTTGTAGGAAGACGACGACAATGGCTTCTGATCGCGCGTAACCGTTGGCACTGTTGTCGAAACTCTTGCAACGGCCGTCGGGTGATAATACTCCCAATCTATGAAATAAAAACACAGAATTTAACACTCTTAACCCTTTGAACGCCACGCCCATCGTGAGCGGCGCGTCTTCATGAACCTTGTCAGAATGCACGAAGGTTGATATTTTGTTGAAGTCGCGCGCGTCACTTAATGAATACTGAATAGGTAGGTACTGAATACATCTTTGGCAGTGAAAGGGATTCAATGAAAAATAAATAGCATTTTATACAATCGTGATATAATAGAGAGCTTTTCCGTCGAGTACCGTGTTAGGCCACGAAACTTGCTGAGTGGCCTTATTAGGTAAGAGATTGAAAAGCTTGATTATAGAGTCTGTGCGGAAATAGAAGAGTCGTGGAATGTATGGGGCCCAATACATTCCACGACTCTTCTCTTTCCGAACAAACTCATACAATACTTTTGCTACGAGTCAACAAAAATAATTTAAACTAGTAGAATCATATAGGTAAACACCTTTTAATTATGACATTTCAAAACAAATTACCTTGAGAACTGAAGTGAGACGTAAGGGTGAAGGCAGAGATTGGAGCCACCGACGATGGCGGAGTCACAGTGGCCATCTCTGATAGCCCTGAAGGCGTGTTCCAAGGCGTAGAGGGAGCTTGAGCAAGCGGAGTCCACAGTGTAAGATGGACCGGTGACGCCGAGCCAGTAGGATATGCGGTTGGCCAGCATAGCGCGGGAGCAACTGTGGAGTAAGGTGACTTTTAATTTTACGGGTAAGATAGCAGTACCATTTCCATACCATTCATTTTGACAGCGTGGAAAAGTTTTTATGCGCACTCCAGCAATGTATTTTTCTCTTTCTGTCTTGTTTCTGTCCAATATGTCACGCTTCTATTCTAGTATTTTATCAGATAAATAAAAAAAGTTGAGCGCTATTGCATTTCTTTCTAGCTGTATATTATAATTCTCTTGAGAAAAATTAAAAACTAGCAACCCATACAAAAAGCTCCACACCGTCACATTTTTTGGGGACAAAAAATAGGACAACGAAAAGAATTACGACCCAACTACCTATAACTTTTCTGGCTCTTTTCTGGTCATTCGTTCTTTTTTTTCGGCAAAGAAACTGTGTTTACAAAAATTTTAGATAGGTACAAATTCCTACCTAAATACAGTTTCATACTTAGGTACCTTTAAATTAAAGTAACTTATAAGTAATAAAAATGTTAAGTTGTAAATATTATTTTTCTTTCAATCTAAAAGTAAGGTGTATTCGGGTAATTCTGACTACCGTAAAACGGGGTCAATAGAAATCGCGGGGTGAATAGAGAAATTTTGAACTTTTTCTTTCAAGTTGTTATATTTAAAAACGTACATCTCTTAAATAAGATTTTTTGGAATGCGTATACATATAGTATATAGACTATTTATTTTCTACATTGATACCAAAAGAACTTAATCAAACTGCCTAAAACTTAGATTTTTTTGATTCTAAAGTAAGGTCTCGCCGAGGTAAGAAATGAAGCCTGTCTGAACTTTGTTCTAGCGGTAAATGTTTTGACATTAACTAAGTAAAAGTTAGCTAACCTGATAATATAGTATCTGTAGTACCTAAATAATAAATAATATCACTAATTTTCTCTATAAAGAAGCATTTTTTTTGCAAAAAACTAATAACATGCAATTTTACGTGATAAAGGGGTCAGTGGACACGCATGTGGGGTGATTAAATAGTTACGCCATAGGGGGTGATTAGATACAACAAAGGGGTGTAAAGACACGCCTTGGGGGTTAAAAGACACGAAGAAATAATTTTGTGTGAAATAGCTGTTTAACAGATATATATACCATTTGCCAATACAGTATCAGCATAATAATGATCAAATTCGATGCCTATGACAAATAAAACTTAATATTTATATTCGCCCCTTTCTTTTGTCTATCGACCCCGTTTTGAGGATATGGAGAAAACAGGTAGTTTTCTTTGATTTTCTCTGAATTGGGTAGACAAAAATTTATTTCACAAATGCAAAATTGAAGAACTAACCAAGACTCAAAAAATGATATCAAAATTTTTCCTTTTATCATTTGGATTATTGGCGAAAATCGCCCTTGAAGTTGAAAATCGTGTCTTTTCACCCCGTTTTACGGTACTTTAGAATGTCGGGTGATTCCGAAAACCATCGTAATTCCATCACAACACTTTAAACTCTCGCGTTTTGTACACATATTTAATTTGGACACACAACAACAACAATTTGGAACACAATCACAACGGGTGAAATTTAGACGAAACGTCGGAATTTAAGGTAAAAACCCGTAGATCCCTTTATGTAATTAATCCATCATGTTAACGGCAAATAATGTTACAAAATTCAGAACGTTTTTATCCATCATGTTAACGGCAAATAATGTTACAATATTCAGAACGTTTAAATTTACCAACCCTTAGTAACTAACTTATTACGATTAACTTCAAACAACACATTAGTAACTTTTATATTACTACAGCGAAAGCTAAATGCTTTTCATATAACTTTTCGATTCATAGTTTCTCTGTTCTATTGTAGCGTTTCATATCGAGTTATAAAAGCATTTTAACTAATCTGCAACTCTGAAGGCAAAGGCTCAGGCAATTCAATTCAAACTTCTAACTTATACTTCGTGTTTGGAAAATGGATCTTAGTTTAATGAGATAAAGTTGATATTTGGGTGTGATGGAAAAAAGGTGTGTTTTAGGTGTTAGGTCGATTTCAGTGCAAATGCATTAGTACTTACATTGTAAATGTGATGTGTAGTCGGTTTAGTTAATTAATCTAATTTAATACAGGGCAATCGCGAGAATAGAAATAACGATGATTAGGCATATAAAAAAAATATGGGAGGCCGAACTTTGCTCGGAAAACATATAAAAACTCAAAAATGCACGCTTTCCCAGAGATAAGACCCAGCTAGATCGATTTTTCGCCGAAAACCCTCATATAGCAATTTTCATCGAAATCGTTAGAGCCGTTTCCGAGATCCACGAAATATATAAATAAACAAGAATTGCTACCCATGTGATGGTCGCACTTTTATCGTCTAATTACAACTTGTTACAAAATGGCGGCCTCATGTTGGATTGAAGCGCAACCATATGAGGCCAATGGTCATTTTTTAGTTAAGCAGTGCAGGAATTGTAAATCAATTTCGATGAAACGTAGTTGAATGTATGGTATAATAATATACTCCGCCTGGTACTCCATTCCGAGATTCGCGTATGACCTAACTGACACGCGCCTACGTCATCATGCTGTTTACAGGTTCTCAAACTTTGAAATGTGGGAGAATTTTAACCAACGGTGAAAATTATTTTAACGGCATTAATTTTAAGTTATTCATGTAGAAACATAGTAAAATAAAACAAATCTAATGTATTAAATTAAACTTTATTTATCTATACAAGACAAACGTTTAAAAAACTAATTCACAGTTACACATTAATTACCAAGCTTACGACGTGAAAAGTTTGGAAAACACTGCGACTGCTGACACTGAGCGAGAAGGAAATAACAATTAACACGCGTTCGACAAGGATGACGGTCAGGGCATGAAGTTATCTAGATCCGAATTGTCAAATGTCCACAGAGCTATCCTGTGTTGCCAGTAGTATAAACAGAATTACCCGAAAGTCTGAAATTTCTTTCGTGAATCGGAAGATATTGCTAACGAGTAATTAAAAAAGACGTGTTATTGTAAAATTTAAGCCAAAATACATATAAATGAAAATTATAAAATTATAAAGAAATATTTTAACTTATTAACCATAGGTATAATGTACCCATGTAACATGTTATGTTGAAATAAAGTGGCAATGTTATTGTGACGTAATCGCGTGTCACTCTGGGAATGGAAGACCATGTTTTATTAGACCATGGTTGAATGAAAGGATTTTCGAGTAACAATCACTGGAGTTGACGTGATTCGGTATACCTACAGATCAATGCTACACTGCAATTAAACTTGACAGACAGACAGACGGACGGGCGACAAAAAAGTGATCCTATAAGTGTTCGGTTTTATTCCTTTTGCGGTACGGAACCCTGAAAAAATGCAATGTGTGATTATGACTGATTATTTTAGTCTCTAAAAATATCCAACGAGCCTACTCGTAAAATGGTCACGCTGTATTACCCATCATTTAACTAATACTTAATAAAATCAGAAAATCTTTTGAAAAAAATTATCTATCTATCTACCTAATAGATACCTTTAAACGAGCAATTCTTGTTTATTTATATATAGATTTCGGGGATCTTGGAAACGGTTCTAACGATATCGATTAAATTTGTTATATTGGGGTTTTTGGGGGCGATAAATCGATCTAGTAGGTCTTATCTCTAAGAAAACTCGTATTTAAGAGTTTTTGTGTTTTCCGAGCAAAGCTCGGTCTCCCAGATTTTTACAATTGACAAAATACCTTTTGCTAAGAACTCAATATAGGTAAGTACTCTTATATCACACAAAAAAGTTTTCAACTTGAATCGAAGCCGGAACGCCCGTAGCTTCCAATAATGTCAAGCGGGCCGGAAAAGTTGGCGAGCAGAGTTCAATCTTGGAAAAATATAATTGCTGGAGACTCGGCGTACTTAGACATAGTTAATCCGTTTAATGGGAGGTGTCCTAGTAAATTTGGAGTCAGATAATTTATACCTACTCTGGAATAAGATGAAGAATAAGTAATTGGCTGCCCATTGCGATTCAAAACAGCAAAGCAGCGAGTGTGATGGGCACCGGGGCTTACATACACGGGTACCTCTACCTACGTCAGTAAGTTTATAGATTTAGATTTATTTTAATAAATAATGATTTATTTCTTTACTTGCATGCGTTTGGGATTTTACGGCAATGCTATAAATTATTTAAGTAATTATTATGTACCAAAATTACATGTACCTACTTACAGTTACATACCGTTTTTAAGGTTATTGTATACATTTTTAATGGATAAAAAATAGTTTTTAATAGGTTGGTAACTTGGAGTTGAAACTTTACATAGAAGTTGGAGGTTGAGGGTTCATTTTTCGACTTTATTGTGGGCAAAGTCGTAGGCATAACTATTTGAATACTTACCCAGTGATACCGAATCCGTTGACCTGCATCTTCTCGTAGAACCATGTTTTTTCCGATTCGGAGAAGCAGGCTCCCACGAACACGCCAACTTTCTGGTTCTTTAGCTCTTTGGGGTTCACACCTGAGGACAAAACAACACACATTAATGACTGAGTGAACGATACGGTCAACTATGTATGGTTTTTAATGACCCGGAACAGACCATACATCACATGGTATTTCAGTGCCCTGTTACTAGATATAATGGGCATAATGGCCCAGTTCAGGACTTTAAAAACCTGACAATAAACGCGAGTTTGTATCTGCGAAATTGTAAATTTTGATGTCAAGTCAGGCGTGGCTCACTCCGCGATTTCGTCGCTTTGCTACAGGTACATCCGTTCCACACCAATTTTGGTGGCTAGCCATAAGCCGCGGCGCTGTCGCCACCTAGCGGCCATATCTGTCCTGATCGTAACAAACGCGTTTTGTTAGAGAGTGAGTCTTCTGTACCTAGTACGCTAGTACGAGTACTATTATTTATTCTGTGGTCAAGTGTAAATTTAATAAGTGTGTGTACCTACTTATTGCCATACGATAAATAAATAACTGTCTGTATTTTTTAAGAACAAAACTTCCGTGAGACACGGGCATATTTAATATATTAAGAACGGGTCACTCACATATTTTAAGTCGAAAAACGCCCGAGATGTTTCACTCCGTACCGAGGAGGAGGAGGGTTTTTGGACTTAAAATACGTGAGTGACCCGTTCTTAATATATTTAATATGTCTGTATTTTTTATCCAATAATCAGATAGGAATACAATTCAGATGCACTGAAAAAAAATGAGTGTAATGTTTTAATAGTAATTCAAAAAATAATAACGAAATAAATTTTGCTCAATATCTTAGAACAAATCTTGTAACAGGTAGCACACAGTTCGCAAATCCCACTTTTTGTGTAAATGGTAACAACTTTATTACTGTTATGGAAACATTTTTTTAATGTAGGTAAATAATGTAGGTAAGTTCAAATATGCTGGGGTTTACGGTACCTAAACCTAAACGAGAAATAATCAACATTTAATTGAAATTTGATCCAAAAAAGAACGCTTAAATCAATTTACCCATTGCACCTCACCCAGGAAACGACCTTATCAAAACAATATAAAATATCAATTACGTATATTTCCCTCCGAAAATAAACAAGCCTGCTAACATTATTTTATTAAATTTCTAATCTACCCGGAATGCGATATTAATTCTGTAGAATATCGAAATTTCGTTTAACTTTCTGACAGATGATGTTCGTTTCTTCCGTTTCAGTATTCCATTAGCTGACACGTTACATCAGATTATCATTTCGCTGGCGGCGCCCAAATTATTCCAGCGAAATGATAATCTGCCAACACAGCCAGCAATATTAGAGCGCTTTCATGATTGTGTAGGGTTGGGACATTTTATTAAATATTATATAATTAATCGTTTGCGTTTTTTAAGTCGAAAATTTCTGGACCTATTTTGACGTAAAAATTAGACGCAAAACTTCTACTCGCTCTATTTTCTTGTATTACTACTTTTAGCAATGAAAACTAGTACAGTAAAGTGTAAAAATATGGGTGCACACATCATACTCAAAAATATATCTCATACCTGTTATGTCAGCGAAGAACTTATGGGACATCTTTTTAGTAAGATGTATGCACCCATATTTTTATACTTGACTGTACGTGTAGGTACATACCAGATATAGACATTAGATATGTTATGTAAATGTTTATGCCAAGTTTCATGTAATAAGTATGTCGTTTCAAAATGAGAGCGTAACATTTGATGGTTGGGCATTTTCACTTAAGTGTACAATTTACTTTTTTTTAATCCATCAACTTTTGGGTTCTTTCTACTCAGAATCACGAGGACTATCGATCTATATAGAAAACAAATGTGTCCCAAAAAATGTCAGTTTTGTAACGCATTTTCACATACATTTCGTATGGACCGTTACAAAACTGACACCCACCCAGTATGAAAAACTGTGGACACTTTTATTCTTTGTCTCATTCAATAGTACTCGTGATTTCGAGTCTAAATAACCCAAAAGTTGGTGGTTTTAAAAAAAAAAGTAAATGGTACCATTTTTCTGAAAACCCTCGGTATTGTCACGGCTAGGTTCTTGTGAGTTTTATATGATCTGGAAAATAATTGATTTTTCCAAATTTCGGTACGAAACTCTACAAACCTACTGTACAACGTAATAAACTTAATTAACATTGATTAACGAGCTACAAAGTTTCAAATAAAGGATTAGAATAAAACAGCTAAAAACTTAACGAAGTTACGAAGACGTTCTCGCAGCTTCCAAATCGAATCTCGACTTATCGCGTCCCTAGCTGAAGGAATGCTTGATTCTGGGGCAATTAAATTTGGATTCTAGTCGCACCCAAAGCAAATAAGTTGGCTAATGAGAATAGTCATAATAAAGTAGGTATAAACGACTGTAATTAAAAACACTGGTTTTCGGAGAAAACAAAATGTAATCTGACGGTAATAAGTAGACAAAAATATGTAGTAGCAAAAACCATAAACAAAATATTAAAAAAAAAAGATAAAATTATAAAAAAGGTTGTGCAGTCTTGCACAGTAGGGTTGATATTATGGCTTCGATAACATAAAATATAATAGCGTTAACTTGTATTTTAATAACATATCTTTTTACGAAGTTTCAAATTCCTAGCTTAAAATAAAACTTGAACGCCATACAAACTTTCATCCCCTTTTTAACCCTTTTTGGGGTTGAATTTCTCAAAAACGCGTTTCATTTCATTTATTTCATATTGTATTGTCATGTACATTAGATGTTACATTATATATAAGTAGTCAGATCATGACACCCTGTTAGGGCACACAATAGTATTACTATTCTATTCTATTCTAGGCTAGTCTATAAGGCAACATAATAACATTAATAACATTTACTTATTAGTAATAAATTGAATTAAAAATAAATGACGTCAAAGCTTAAAACTAAGTCTAAGTATATAACGTCAACAATACAGTGTGTCTTTGATAACGACACTAATTTTAAGGGCTGAAAGTATAAGTCCTAATGAACTGAAATTAGCATATTTAGTTAAAAAATAAAAATTTTCATACAAATTTATTGGGCACGCAATGTATCAGTAATAAATTTTATTAAACTTAACAATTGACATGTGATTTCATTGAAATTTCGCTCTTAGTGACATCCTGACACCTATTACAATTACCTACATCGTACATGTCGGTGACACTTTTGATTGACAAGACCGTCAAAAATCATGACAAGTGACCTTGTTCGTAAGATAAGGACTTAACCGCCCTGCTATCGCGAAACACTTTACGAAGTTTCTCCTCTCTTTCTCACTCACAAAAGTTGCTTGAGGAGAAACTTCGCAAGTGTTTCTTGGTCAAAGACAAAATTATGACATGACAATTTCATGAAAAAATGCATCCTGTCATACCAGCCAGTGCAGTCAAAGATTGATGTAAGTAGGTAACTTTGTGTTAACTAAGAAGGCGGAATCAGATAATCGTTTCGTTTAAGTACCGATTGACAACTTCACATTGATTGGGTTGAAGTGTCAAGATAACATCGAGTTTGTTGATCAACACAGACATTCCTAATAAATTTAATAAGCATGTTTGAACTAGGTAATGTGATTTCTAAGAAGTGATAATAAATGTAAGTGCAGTGATTTTTGATATCAGTCTAGTTCAGTGAATATTGCGATTCATAAATGTGGTGGCTAAGACACAGAAAGATTTGTTGATGTAAATTTGTTGTGCTAGTGTGGTCAAAATCGCGTATGTTTTAAATTGCAGTGTTTTCTAGTAAATAATTCAGGAAATAAGTTAACGTCGGCAACAGTTCCGAGTTACTTTAATGTTTTGATCGAATTTAAATGGAAACGAAACTAGCTCTTCCTTTCTGAAACGTCAAATAAATGATAAATGTTTGCATTACATTGCTGCTCGAATTTTTTTTAAAAATTAATTACTCTTAATAATAAAAGGTAATCGTTATATTCTTTTGATAAAACTGTTAACAGCACTTTAAACTATCGTTACTTAAAACCAATGTCGTTATGAAAGACACACACTGTATATTGATAAATGGTTATTTGATATAATTTGTCAATTTATTATTAATGGCAAGTATTGTAATTCATTGATGTCGTTTCTTATTGTGTAGGTTGTAATAATAGGCTAATGGTAAAAAGTTGTCAAATTGCAATTTAAGATCCTAATTTCATCAATGTCATAAAGCAAAATCAATCAAAATATAAAAAAATTAAATGTCAATGTAAAATATTAATAATATAATGAATAAATGGAAATTATTATGCGTAGTGCCGGAGGGGCATTACAATGCTGTGAATAAAGGCAGTCGCGTTTCAACAGTGTATTAAATAGGAATAATATGTCACGTGATATTAATTAGTAATTGGATAGTGTATTCAAAATTCGTCAAATGTCTGTGACTTTTTATATACCTACATATTTAGTAGTTGGGTCAAAATTATTTCCGTTGTCTTGTTATTTGTCCCCAAAAAATGTGACGAAGTGTATTTTTTTTGTATGGGATGATTTTTAGTTTTTAATTTTCCTCAAGTAATATAATATATACAATCTACAGCAATAAAGACATTGTAATAGCACTCGACGTTATTTATTTAAATTGATAGAAGACACCAATACAAGCGTGACACAGTAAGAAATAGGACAACGAAAATAATTCTGATGAATCAGTTACTTGAAATAATAAACCGTACCTACACTTTTTTAAGTATAATTATATTAAATAACTAATTCAATTTTTTTTGTATAGGTGCAACAACACGTTATTGGGGTAACTTCTGAAACTAACATTTGCAAAGAAAAAATAGATTCACTTTTTAGGAAATATTGCGTGTAAGCAGGAATACTATATAGAATTCAAAATATTTAAAACTACTTCAATTTCGTTGTGTCAAGTCCCATTCTGCAAAGTCGGTTAAAGGACTTTATTAAACAAAGCTTAAGGAAATCGCACCCCAGCCGAATATAAAATGAAGAAATTTGAATGGTAAGCCGAGTGGTCGGCAATATTGAGTTATAATCACCAGTTATACAAAGTTATATCACCAGTTATATCTCTAATGGATTCGGAGATAGGGCTGCGGATACCTTTGGGGTTTTATGGAAAAATCGGGTATGCAAATTTTACTTTGGAGTTTGTGTCAGTGATGAGGTTTTATTTTTAGAGTGCGCTCCATTTAGTGACGCTTGTAGGTTTGACAGTAAAGATTCTATTGGATGGGTATTTACGATGGGTTTATGTTTAGTTTTAAAAAGTTATTTGGTGATTCTCAGGGGGCCTAGCCAAGACCACAATCGTTGATATTAAGTAAGAGTTGAGTGCGGCGCGCCAACAAACTGGTTACTCCAGTTTGGCGCACTTATTGTATATATGTACCGATGTCAGTGTTTATGTGAATAAATGAATTAATGATAGAAAACGCCAATTGAAACTTAAATAATCCATGGAAACGGTCACGTGACTTTTCGTAACATCTGTCATCCCTTTACAATTTTTTCTTTTCATTTAGCGTAGGGACAAACACAAAACTATGTTCTCGTCTTTCCTGTAGACATACAGAAAAGTTAAGGGCTATTAAGGTTAATTTTCTTATGTGACCCATGTGGATAAGGGTTAAATAAGAAAATTAACTTTAATAGCAAAACTTCCGTGAGACACAGACATATTAAATATATTAAGAACGGGTCACTCATGTATTTTAAGTCGAAACACTTAAAATACATGATGATGTTTTCTTGTATTTTAAGTCGAATGTGTTTTATGTGTTGGACACTCCTCGGTACGGAGTGAAACATGTCGAGCGTTTTTCGACTTATAATACGTGAGTGACCCGTTCTTAATATATTTAATATAACCTTAATAGCCCTTAACTTTTGTGTATGTCTACAGGAAAGACGCGAACACAGTTTTGTGTTTGACCCGTTTGTCGATGTACGATTTTCACCTTGACTATGCCCCCTGTTACTGACTGGTTCCCTAAAAATAAAAGAAATACGCGTAAGCCATTTCCTAAAAATCACACTCCTAAATACGTCGAATAGAAAAGAAACGCCAAAAGAGAAATATTGAAATACCCAGTAAATTACCCAATTACATTTGTGAAATGTCAATTCGTATTCGTCGCCATTTCTAAATACAGAAACCACTCGCTACTCCCAATGGGGGGTTAATGTGAAAGGACTTAAGGCTGGAAAGGAATTGCCGCCCAACGACCGAGAATTCAATCCAAGGATCAAACAGATTGCCCTCATTATGGATGGAGGTTTCAATAAGTGATTCGGTGTGTGGAGCAGGTGAGGCGTTACATACGAAAATGTAGACGGCATGAGAGATTCTACGCAGGTTCCACAGATCTACAAGATTAGCCGTCAAATACCCCTCTACTTTTATGAAAAGTTAATGTCATGTGGAGCTAGAGTTACCAAGAAAAGTTTGCAGTGATTTTGATAGCACGCACAGTGCAAGTGTTATTACTTATTTTAAACGACAACCTTCTATGAAATTATGACGTATAAATAACACTGGCACTAAGTGTGCTATCAAAATCTCTGCAGACTTTTCTTGGTCTCATGAAACTACACAAAAAGCCTACAACAAGCTTAGAGTACAGTACAATGACACTTTGCGAATTCAAACAACCACGGTTTTGCAGTGCGTCAGCGATGTTTGTTGAAACCAGGGTACCTGACTTCTTTGCCATTATTAGAAATCTAATAGCGTCATTCTGGAACAGGGTACGCATTTCTAATAATAGGCTAATTACGACCATAAATGATAACATAATTTACCAAAATGTGTTTTTCCTGCATTGGTTGTCCGCGCATCAGCAACCGAACCGTAAGTAGTATTTTAGTTTTTTCTTTGTGGTTATTTATTTTCACGTTTCTTTCCTTTTTATTTTTAAGTTTATTGTATTTTTAAACTTGGTCAAGCAAATCTTGTCAGTAGAAAAAGGCGGCAAATTTAAAAATTTTAGGCGCGAAGGGTTATCGTCCCATAGAAAATAAGAATTTCCTTTTTCTACTGACAAGATTTGCTTGACCAAGTATATTTTAAAATTATGTAATTGGTCTATTGCCTAAATAAGGAAACATTCATTCATTGAGTCATTCATTCATTTATTAAATTATACGCAAAGAAACCTACTATGATTAAGTGAGTACCTATGTATAGCTAATGAGTAATGATTAGAGAAGGCAAGCTGTAATAACACTAATAACTATAACAGTATTTCAAGACAATAGTGGCCCCACGTCCGATCTTAATTATTGGAAAAGTCCGCTTCCCTCGAGTACATCATTCGTTCTGTAATCTTCTAAATGAGCCGTCTATCACACCGAACATTGACATATATGTATTTGGAGTAAATTTTAGAGCAAAGTAGCCAAAGTAAGCAAGTTAAGTTTGGAATTTTTTGTGTTGTTTCTACTCAGAATCACAAGCTCTTTCGATTCTAATAAAGTGTGTCTGGATTATTTCTTTTCTGTTACCATTTTTCATAGGAACTTGCACGATGGTAACAAAATGGATGGAAAGATAGATGTGTGAAAATTCTAGGACATTTTTTTTTCCTAATATGATCGGTAGAGCTCGTGATTCGAAGTAGAAACAACATAACAATTCTCAAACCGGAAAAAAGAGTAGGTAGTGTACACTGTACAACTGTGGGTAGGTAATTAGAATGAGTTATATACCTACTATATGAGTAGCGAGTGAGAGGAGGCCTGTGCGCAGCAGTGGGACGTTCGAATTGACATTGATATGTCACAGATTTCAATTGTTTGGTTTAGTTAAATGTAATGCCCGTGTTACAACAACGCTATATGCTACATTTAATTACTTTTTAATATTAATTTTTCTGAAAAAAAAAGCAAAAAAAATATATTTTTTTTCAAAATTAACTATGCCATTTAGTTTTCTTAAACGTACTTAACCATACCCCGAAGTTAACGGAATTCAATAAAAACACGGTGTATAGGCTTAATTATTATTTTATTTTTATATGAGTAGATAAAATGTACTCTCGTGGTCCAATCTATTACACTACAGTGAAAATGCGGTCTTCAAGGAAGCAAAGCCAATATTAATGGTACTTGATAAGCACTAGCCGGCGAAACGGCAAAACGGACCGATTCGCGGTGCGATTCCACTGAACGTGTTCTTTCCAATTAGTTTCATGAAAAATGAAAATATTTTTCATTTTGTTTCTTTAGATTTTATTTTAATAACCGACTCAGACATCAGCAGTTTGTGTCGCTCCGCCAACGCGTGGCCCTTTGAAGCTCCTCGATATGGAGCGAAATAATTCGAGCAATCTTCAACTTTAAATACGTGAGTGAAACGTTTTAATATATTCATATCATGTAGTAATAAATACCAAGTAGATACTTTGCAGTTTGCCGGTTGATAGTAAGAAGTTTAAGTGATAAAAGCGTTTCTTTGTTTTTCTTTGTGAAACTTATATATAAAATCCTACACTAGAGACTTTAATGCACTTCAGAATATAATGATACCTGGGGACTTGTGTGGCAAATGGAGTCTGTCTGGAAAACCTCAGAAACTTATAAAACTTTTTCATTCGGTAAGTGGATTCACAGTGCCTTTTTATGTCACACAGATGTGTTGTTACAAAAATACGACAAATATTTATTCATTTTAAATATATACACTACTGTTATTGTATTTCAGCGAGGCATAATGAAAACAAATGTTACGAAAATATATTCAAAATAACCCTTTAACTCCCAGTAGTACCTATGTATCTTTAGGTATTTAAATAAAAGTAAACAAAATCTACCCTCAAATGGCTCCTTAAGCCAGTTGAGGGTAGATGAAAACATTACATGATCAAATAATGTAGGTTAAAGTCAGGTCGGTCAGTGACAGATCCAGGCGCTTTTTTATTTGGTTGGTTAACCAATAAATGTTATAAATACCCGAAAATGTACAAATTGTTTGTTTACTTTTATTTAAATACCTAAAAATACAGAGTATAACTCACCACCAAACCCCGTTATCAATCTTGTAATTCATTGAAAATCAGTGCACCGTAGGGAGCCCTAACTTCATCGTTGGTGTCCAACTTTGACCAAGAAAAATATAAAAATATATATTACTTTCTCAAACCTAAGTTAATTATGCCTGTTACAGTCATTTTCACCTTTAAACTGCCCAAAACACCCACTTAAATCAAAGTAAAACCTTACAAAAGGACGTAAATTGAAATACTTTCAATTGCTTCGCAAGACAATAACGAAACCATTCTCGAATCCATTCACCCGTTCGTTCCATTCGTTCAGGGAGCACTAAATTAGACCGCAAACGACACTTTAATTGGGCCAGTTCAGGGTTCCGTACATAAGTTACGGAACCCTTCTTACGGAACGCTGAACCCTGCATTTCTGCTTTTGCCTTTATATCTGTTTGCGGATAGAGGTAATTCTATTAATAGTGCTTTCAAGGAACCAGTCTAGTTTAGCTTAACTATCTCTTAATACAATGTTCATAGCGAATGTAAAAGAATACATAAGCAATTAAATTATTGTATAGTAATCGGATATAAATTTAAAATTAATAAATCAATTACAATTTAATTTATTGTTAAGTTTAGTTCAAAATAAATTCAATTATATTTTCTAATACCATTGATTAAAATTTAACTTATTTAACTACCAATGTTTATTGTATGGGCCGCTAGACACTAGCCGCTAGCCGCTAGACACTAGCGGCTAGCGGCTAGAGGACATTTATAAGCGTCAATTTATAACTAAATAGTGTTTAGTTTTAAGTTTATAAAATACATATGTATGTTAGTCTGTAAGGTATTTGTAATATGGGCCTTGTTGCCTGAATTAAATTTCAAAAAAAAAAAAAAAAAAATAACTGCTAAAAATGAGTTCATACCTAGAACTCCGACTATATATAAAACAATTTCACTCGTTGTCTTTGTATCACTTTGCAGCTTCTATGTAAATATTTTAAACGGAAACTCACAGGACTTTACTTGACATTTTTCTATATTTTTGGAAAGCCTACAAAAAGGCCACGTTACCCGTAAAATAATTTGCGTACGAAAATACAAGGATGAAATGTCGGGATTTTTTAGGATTTCATAAAAAACCGTAATGGGTGGGCGATGAAATTTTACAACGGGCTCGACACGTGAGGGTCGCTATATTATTTGAAATAACTGAGTTAGCTTTTGTTTGTATGTGAACCGAATAATAACATGTCATAATAAATATAGATGGTCATTATGGTCAAGCAAATCTTGTCAGTAGAAAAAGGCGCGAAATTCAAATTCTCTTTGAAACGATTTCCCTTCGCGCCTACATTTTTAAAATTTGCCGCCTTTTTTTACTGACAAGATCTGCTTGACCAAGTATACATTCAAATTTAATAAAGGCTGCTATTTAACTGATCACCAGATTTAATAAAATTTAATACCAAAAAAATCTATTTTACCACCCTAAAATCATGAATGATCACCAAAATTATAACACCATTTTAATGTGAAATGATTACCAATTTTATTACATTTTACTATCCTTTTAAAGGAAATGACACCAAAATAATCATTATTAACCCAAAAATAGTCAATGATTACCAAATTTCAATCCCCATTTTAATGTGAAATGATAACCAAATTTTTACATCTTGCTATCCTATTAAAGAAAATGACACCAAAATAATCATTGTAAACCCAAAAATAGTAAATGACCACCAAAATTAGAACTCCATTTTAATGTAAAATGATAACCAAATTTTTAAATCTTGCTATCCTATTAAAGCAAATGGCTCCAAAATAATCATTGTAAACGCAAAAATAGTAAATGATCACAAAATTGTAACCACATTTTAATTAAAAATGTGCAATCATTTAATATATCGTTATCCTATTAAATTAATTAATCCACTTCGTCACTTTTTTCTAGTAGCATTTTATTTCTGTAACAGTCGCAGTTCTAACCTAACCTAACCCACTTTTCTAGTAGCATTTTGTTTCTGTAAGGGTCGCAGTTCAAACCTAACCTAACCCACTTTTCTAGTAGCATTTCTTTTATGCAAGGGTCGCAGTTCAAACCTAACCTAACCCACTTTTCTAGTAGCATTTCGTTTCTGTATGGGTCGCAGTTCAAACCTAACCTAACCCACTTTTCTAGTAGCATTTCTTTTCTGTAAGGGTCGCAGTTCAAACCTAACCTAACCCACTTTTCTAGTAGCGTTTCGTATCTGTATGGGTAGCAGTTGAAACTTAACCTAACCTACTTTTCTAGTACCATTTCGTTTCTGTAAGGGTCGCAGTGCTAACCTAACCTAACCCACTTAACTGATAGCAGTTTAACTTACTTTTCTAGTAGCATAACGAAATGCTACTAGAAAAGTAGATTAGGTTAGGTAGGTATGCGGTGCGGGCTACGGGGGGTTGAGCGGGAGGGGCTAGTAATTTTGGCATCAGTTTACTTTATTTGGTAATATGTATAAATTTTTTGGTAATCATAGTGGTTTATTTAGGTGAAAATATCGCATTAATTTGGTCTTCAAGATTTGGTGATCATTAATGATTTTTGGTGATCATTCAATATATTTGGTATTTGAATACAATTTGAAGTGCAGTCGTAATTAAAGTGGTGGTACTTTTGTATTTTTAGGCCTTATTTTTTTGGTGTTCAGTAATTTTTTTTGGTAAGCATGATTTTTTTATTTAGGGTACCAAAGTATTTTTTGGTGGTCATTATATTTGTAGCCTTTAATAAACCGGCCCCGACCCCAGTCGATGCTGTACTCGTACAACGCATAATGGAGGATTCTGTTCTCCTCAATGGCTCAACCGATCATTTTTGAAATCATTTTCGTGAAAGGTATTTATAAAGTTTTATTTTATGTTTTTTTTTACAATACTCAAAGCTTAATTTAATTAAGGACATCGTCATCGTCGGAATCAGTGCCATTTAGCGTATGCATTCATTCACTAAATTAGTAAAACTGCTTACCTACAATATTTTTCAAAGTCGAAGGGTAGGATGACACCTGTCATCTCCATATAATTTATAACCTAAAAACGACAAATCTCGCAAAATTGTATTGCAATCATCCTACCCGTCGAGTTTGAAAAACATTATAGCAATTGTACCTTTTAATTCCTTGCACGGCTGAACTGACCGCACATCACAAACTTTTAAACACTCGTACAATTCAATTATAAAAGTTGATTCAACATGGCTTCCAATCATATTAATTCGGGGCTTACTCTGATTAACCTCGCACATTATCAAACTGCACTCGGGACTTAATCGCGTATTTCAGTTATAAAATTTTTACCTCCGACGTTTCGAGGACGGCGTTGTCCCCGTGGTCTCGGAGAAAACTGACACCCCTACATCCCTAACTACTACTACCAGTCATGGTATAATAATATACTCCGCCTGGTACTCCATTCCCGTCTTTTCTAGGTCACCTAACTGACACGCGCCTACGTCATCATGCGACAGCGCTATATGATAATATGCGATAGCGCTATATATAGCGGCCATGTTGTTGTGACGTAGGCCCGTGTCACTCTGGGAATGGAAGACCATGTTTTCTTAGACTATGCTACCAGTAGGGTGGGGGAGGGAGGTCTCATGAATCTAGTATTAAACTGGATTGGGCATGAGTGGTGGGGATAACTGACAGAACGGGATAGTCTTACGTATCTTTCAGTAGGAGGAGCAGAGAAAGCGCTATTATTGTTTGTCCTTGTCACAGTCTCACATATTTTTGTTCCCCACCTTTTTTTTAGTATGGATAATGGTGGGCAACAAAGAAATTCGACCAATCATAATGACGCATTTGCGTATGTTTTGTCCCTCTTGGAGGCACGCGTATACCACTTCTATAGGATCCTACCTTCTATGACTAGTAGGGAGTAACATCCCTAGTGCGCAAAACGTTCAAACTGATAAACAAGACCAAGTGCGGGTAGTTCGAAAAACTCGCGCGGCTAGAAGATGTTGATGTCAACTTGAGCCCATAGTCTAATAAAACATGGTCTTCCATTCCCAGAGTGACACGGGCCTACGTCACAACAACATGGCCGCTATATATAGCGCTATCGCATATTATCATATAGCGCTGTCGCATGATGACGTAGGCCCGTGTCAGTTAGGTGACCTAGAAAAGACGGGAATGGAGTACCAGGCGGAGTATATTATTATACCATGCTTGAGCCAGTCTTCTCCGAGACCATCGGGACAACGCCGTCCTCGAAACGTCGGAGGGAAATTTTTTATAACTTAAATACGCGATTTAGTCCCGAGTGCAGTTTGATAATGTTTAATAATCGTGAAAGTTTAAATCAGTGTTAAGGTGACAGTCCATTTCCAACGACAGCTGCATTACTGTCAATTTTACTATGGAAATTGACAATGACAGCGACGCGTTCAGTACCGGTAGTGCAGCTGCGGTTAGAAATGGAATGTTACCATTAAGCTCACACAGTAAGTTGAACATATTCACTTCATTCAAAAATGACGTATTTCTACCTTTTTACATATCAACATGCGCTATTTTGAATAAACAGGGCAGAATTATTTAAATTCTGGACTTCTTAGCTTTGTATTGAAATATAAACCTAATGTGGTAGATGCAAGATTGTTTTTGCAATTTAAGTGATGCTTGAGCAGTGCAGATGAAATGAAGCGTGGCTGGTATTTTAACCACTAAAGCTGATTACTAGTTAATTAATTAAATATATCATTTGTGCTCGTAGTGAATACAGAGTATTACGAACTAGCCTTTGTCTGCGCGGGATGATGATGATGATGGTATTGACGGATAAAAACTATCCCGTGTCCTTCCTCAGGCCTCAACCTATCTCCATACCAAATTTCATCTTAATCGGTTCAGCAGTTTAAGCGTTACTTTCGCATTTACAAAAGTAGTATGGATAATCACTACACCTTATAAAACTAAGTCCCCCGCCGCCTCTGTCTGTTTGTGTGTTTGTTCGCGATAAACTCAAAAACTACTGAACAGATTTTCATTCGGTTTTCACCTATCAGTAGAGCGATTATTGAGGAAGGTTTAGGTGTACAGTATAACTTGTTAACCCGTGCGAAGCCGGGGCGGGTCGCTAGTAAATAATAAAGTAGAAATTAAATTAGTTAGTTATACGAATATTCTTATGTAAGTAATATAGGAAATAAAATGTCCTGAAACCTAATATCAACTTTTTCGGTATAGTGCAAAGTACCTATTGAGATGACAATACAGAGGAAATTGGAGCGGAAGCTAACAAGAAATCCAATAGATCCGTACAAATCCGGATACACTTGAACATTTACTGGTAAACAGGAAGCCTGTACAGTCAGCATCAAAAGTATCTATACTACAAAACTTCCGTGAGACACAGACATATTAAATAGACATAGACATAAAAAAGAACGGGTCACTCACCTATTTTAAGTCGAAAAACGCTCAGTGGCATGTTCGACTTAAAATACGTGAGTAACCCGTTCTTAATATATTTAATAGTATCTGTTCTGTCAGAGATATTATAAATAAGTTAGACATAGTATAAATGTGAACATGGAATGTATGGATTTTTGTTACCCAACCTTGCAAAAATAAAACAGATAATTATGGAAAAAAAATAACCCAATTACACGAGCAAACTTGTGGCAAGAAGCAGTTGTGTAATAATTATAGTTTTTTTTTGTGGTTAGATTTAGAAGATGAATAGCGGCAGCTTTTGAAAGTGTTTTATGGCCTTGGTTAAATACCTTTTGGTCTGAAACCAGATATTTTCTTTCTAAAGATAGTTTATAAGGTCTAAATAGGTTAATTCATCTTTGTTACCCTTACATACCTTTACTAATACGTCGTTTAAATGACAAATATTTAAATATGATTTAAATAAGAACATATAATTGATCCTAAAAAACTTTAAGAATAAACGGGTCGCCATCTTATTATTATTCAGAGCCCACTGTGTCCCACCCAAAAGGACTCCCTCTCTTCTTCCTGTCGTGACTGTTTAGTGCTATATTTGGCCAGCCTCTCAAGAAGGAGTCCAAGTTATCCCGCCATCGCCGACAAGGCCTGGCGGCTCCCCGCTTAGACTCGTGGGTCCCCCTCTGTGGTTAACTTGGCCCACAAGTCGCCCGGCATTCGGCAGACATGACCAGCCCAGTCCCATTTAACTTAGCCGCTTTCCGAGCTACGTCTATTATTCGAGTCTTGGAGCGCCATCTTATACGTCATTTTATAAAGTTTGAAACAGTAAAAAAAAACTCACCAGCATCAATAACAGCTTCATACGCCTTCTCCAGCAAGATCCTGCACATGGGGTCCATGGTGTGGGCCTGCTTATAGTGGACCCCGAAGAACGAGGCATCGAACTTGTTCACGTGGTTGATCTTGCCTGTGCGCTGCGGGATTTCCGGGTGGGCTAGCTTCCAACGGCGGGGGTCGCCTGAGATCAGATCCACCTGGGGGTGAAAAAGAAGCAATGGAATGAGTATATTGTGGAGAGCTTTCCAGAAAAGTGTCGGGTAAGTGACGCTATTTTTATAACACTTCTGATTAAGCTAAGAATCCGATATGTATTTGGCTTGATAACTTAGCTTTAAATTCAACGGTATACAGTATGTAAACTAACGAAAAACATTTACTCAAACCCGTTAATGTGTAGGTCACACTGGGCAACTTTTACTATGGCATCGACACCGAAATCGCGAAAAAAATTTGGCTGTTTCATACATTTTGATGGTCTAGCATTGAAATATTCTATGGGAGAGTCAATTTTTTTTTTCGCGATTTCGGGGTTGGTGCCATAGAAGAAAAGTTGCTCAATGTGACCGATTCATTAACGGGCTTGAGTAAATGTTTTTCGTTAATTTACATACTGTATAATACAGATTTCTGCAGGTTGTTAAGGTAGCTGCCATACGCGTCACGTCACGGACAAAGTAGACCTTTTTGTGGACCCCTGAATAAGTTCTTCTGCAGGTCCACAACGGAGTCTGAATCCGGAAAATATCTAGACAACCCAATAATGAGTGCTGACGTTAGCCACATACCTTGTTAAACAAATTCTCCTGAAGTTCCACAACGGAATCTGAGTCCGGAAAATATCCGGACACTCCTGTAATAAGGACCTCATCGCCGGGGGGAGGGTGCGACAGCCGATGTCCGGACTCAAGGCGATCTTCGACTTTGGTGGTCGGCGCCATCTGTGGAGTAAAATTAGAAAGTATTGGTAAAGCACATTATTGAAATAATCTCAATAAAATTAAATTAAATGTGTAGTTAGACGATGCGCCGAAAAAATCGTGTGTAAAGTATGATTGAAAATATATAAATATAGTATCTGTAAGCGCGACTGTGATGCCCGTCTAGCGGCTATAAAATATAAGAAATAAACTGGCCCATTCGAGTTTTAGTTATGCGATCTGATTCCGATACGATACTGATCTGTCAGTGTGAAAAATGACGTTTTTGGTTGAAGAAATACAACTCGAATTGGCCCGAAAAGATGTGCACGCCTCTGTGCACAATGTTACTTGAGTTACTTCCCTCACAAATCAACTCAAAATACCTCAAACTGTACTCCCTCTGCTTGTAATATTGTTGTTCCCAACAAAAATTTAATCAATAAAAAACGTAATTACACAATGGAATATGCACACCAGTAATCAATGTAGATGTAATCGAATAATTAATATATGTTTGCGTTTTTTAACCCCGAGGTCGTATATAGCGTAAGTTTAATTGCTAGGAACAAAGTTGTATTTTAGTCCTTACTGCAATCAATTAAAGTACAAATTTTATTGGATTCATTTGCTTGTAGCAGTAAAATACGGACATAGAATTTGAATTCATTTAAAAACCTATGAACTTACTTTTACAAGTAACATTCAAAATCACATGTATAAAACCTACAGAAATATTTACAGCTGTTGGATCTCCAAATAACAATAAATATTTACTTGTAAATAAGTATATTACAGTTATTAGAGTTTAGTTTTAATTTTAATGTTTGTTAATATTGTTTTGCTTAAAAAAATAAAATAAATAAAATCTTTCCCAATCCGGTACATTTTATAATTTTGAAAATGTGTGTTTTAGTGCTATGAAAATTAAAACGAGTACTTTAAGCCACTTTAATTAAGGCCACATAAAATTATTTATTTAATATACAGATCACCATAATCATTGCATATAATTGGCAGGAAATTGTTAAAAATGTATTCATCTATTGATCGCATTTTTCACTGTAGGTGTAGGTATAGGATACTTAAATAACAAAAAACAATCAATTAATTAAATTACTTATTACGTTAGGTAAGCGTAATCATTTATTTTATAGGAAGCGATTTAATATTTGGTTGTAATGGGGTATTTTTTATACATAATATAATTAATATGTATATGTATACATATGTATATCAAGATTTTTATAAGAATATCAACTCATATGTATATGTACCTATAGGTTTTCTATTCTATTTTATTGTCCTTAAGACTATTCTGTTTTCTTATATTCTTATTTGTATTTATGTGTTTAATTTATCTATATTGTACTGGTTAACACTAATCAAAGGTTGCCTGGTTGATTAGCTTTATATTGACAAGACTGACTGTTTTTTTCCCCTATTAGTCTGTTTTATATGTTTATTTTCCTCAAGCTAGTGTGTAATACAGAATTTCAGTTTTTTCAGGAGTTTGTGTAAACTTTGCTTTGATGTTTTGATCGACGTCCAATCATTATAATAAGTGTTTTTATTTTGATCGATAACCACGAACAATCATTAAGGTACACGTCAATGACCTCCGACGTCAAATCCATTTAAATAATTAAATTCCTTGGTTTTATTTAAATCGTATAAAAACAATCGCTAGACCCATAAATTATTAATTTATTTACCCAATGCTATTTCAGATGTATGACGGTGTGCCTTTTTATAAAAACTTCCATTCTATTTTCATGTAAATTATTCATATAAATCTGCAAAATGATGTGTTGGTGACATCCAACCGTTTAAAATAGTTACTGTTACTTTAAATATTGTACTTTAAAGCCTGCCATTACAACTGTATTTGAAATACTTGATTTTATAGTTATTATTTCGAAAACAACGAAAGCTAATTTTTGATATGGACAATCTACGCAAAAGCTTTCCATAAGCGAAAAGCTACTTACCTAACGAATTATTGCAGAAAAATAGCACAACTATATCAACATTTTTAAACAAATATCAACTCTAAAGTCTCTTTCATAAGTGATACAATCGAATAAACTACGAATGTGTTTTATGCCATTCTTTTTTTTTTACAAAGAGGTGCAAAGTGTCTCGAAAATAAAGGCTTTCAGGCTACCTACGAAAAGAAGAAACGGCAAGAACGTTTGTATTCAAAGGCTGGAAGGCACTTTTAGATTACGAGCACGGGACAAAGGCATTTTCAGACTAAGGTGCACAAAAGTGCCCTGAAAGTACCTCAGCTATATTCATTTTAATGATCTCATAGACCATCAGCTACCTGCAAAATTGCATTACACATTATGAATTCATTCATAAAGTGGTTTTTAATTTAATACCGCCGTTGTAAGTGTTATGAAAAAGGGTGAATCAACTTTTAAGTGTTCAACGTCACACGTACAGAGTCCCTGATCGATAATACAAATGTATATAAAAGTATGAGTTTTTTTAGTATTCCGTTATGTTCTTATTAATATTTTCTAACATTTTATTACAAAACATTTCATTTTGTTTACAATTTACCCGTTCTTTATTGGCTGTCCTAAAGTTGGTTTTCCATAGTATGACAGATTGTCCCCTTGCAACAGTGCACCATAAAACTGTGTATTATGAAAAAAATACTGTTGTGGAATTGATATTTTAATCATTGTTATGAATAAGTATCATCAATAAAATATACCGATTTGTTATGTTTGCATGTAACGGTATATCAATTTCTTGCGTTTAAATTTTGTCCCTTGAATTATCCACGTCATGCATGTCAACTGGACAACCATAAATTAGTTATGAGATCTAAATATATATAACGTAGCAAGATACTGGACGACAAGTTCAAGTTTCTGGTAAGCAGATAGGCCTACTCGCCATTTTGATTACACGAAACTCGCGGCGTCAGTCGGTCGAGTACTGTTGGAGAGTGTGGGTGGCTTAATTATATGTCCATCGGACCACTGGCATAAATACATAAATACTTAACATATTACAATAAATTGTATTGTACCAGATACTATTTCACATATATTTTACCGTAAGGGTGAAATAAACACAAAAAATCTTTAGTATTTATTATACGGCTCAAAGTTTTAGATAAGTCCCTCTGACAACTAGTCACTTGGACAACGGAAGTGGTGGTCCGTAGGACATTTTGGTTGTCTCTGGGATAAAAACGATGTGATAAGATTTTTTATAGGGTCTGAAACAAATTCAATAAAGTATCAGAAAGCACTAACATACATATATATGTTGGTGCTTTCTGATATTTTATTAAATTTGTTTCATTTAGTACCCTCTTTAACATTTATTATTAATATTTCCATTGGACAACCAGATATGTCTATGGGACAACTAAGTTGTCCCTAAATTGAAAAACAGATATCTTTATTTTTTTTCTTTGTATATTAAAGAGCAGTTCATATTTTTTTAACGATACAATAACACAATATAAAACAGAGTAGCAGGAGCAATGTTCTTACATTACTATAACTATTTCGCGTTTTAATTAAAAAATTCCGATTATGTGAAATAAGAGTTGTCCATTTTTAGGGATATATTGTGAAATTTCGTGAGTATATGCCATATAGAAAGTTAAAAAATTATACAGCATTGTTTAATTAATGTGATTAAAATAATTGTTTAAACAATAATTGATGTCTAGTATGTTTAAAAATGCTTTTGGATAGTGGTCCAGGGGACAGGGCAGATTTGGGCTGGTGTATTTTCTTCGTCATATTCACTAAATTCTTAAAGAAACAGCTCTGCTTTATACATAATCATAAACACAAATAAAAATAAAAATCCATAATTTCATCATGTGGACATTTAAAAGTTGATTCACCCAAAAGCATCTATAGGCATGTGTAAAACCTGTATACAACACAGCGTTTTTCATTTTAGCTTTATACTTATAAATCTGTCCCATATCTACTGATTTTATGATTTTTACGGGCCGGTACAGACGGACTACAACCCGACTGGAACTTGTAGGTTGTAGTGGCGTGCAATCGGCGTGCAGTTCCCATACAAATTGCAGTCGGGTTGCAGTCCATCTGTATCGGCACTAAACGTAAAATCCAACGTTCCTGGCCGATGTCATATTGCATAAAAGTACAATTAAAATATTCGTTTTTAATAACGCCATCTAGTTTTAAGATTATTAACATTTGCTTAGGGCTCTAAATGCTTCATGGTGTCATGGTGTAAATTTATTTTTATTTCTAGCTGTATTCATTTCATGCGCAAATAACTAAAATGTAAAAATAATATGTGACGTTCCACGGGAAAAGGTACCTTATGAGGGTTTCTAGTTTCGGAGATATGAAATGTTTTGTAAAGAGGTGAAAAAATGCTCAATTTTTTTTTATTGTGTGATCTGAAACCTTAATGCGTAACGTTTGTTTACCTGTTTTTATTTTTGTTATAAGTTAGTTATAAGCCTAGTAATGTCGTCTCAGAGTTTAGTAGAAAAGGTACCTTATGGAAAAAAGATTGAAAATTCCCAAAAAAACTAGTCAATACGGGAAAAGAAGTTTGGTAGAGAACTGTATTAGCATTCTGCAAAACTAATTTGATAATTTCAGTTCTGGTTGGGGCGCCTCGCAAATATTATAACCGTACATAGACCGACATCACAAATCCAAGTAGCCTGCTATTATACCAAAGTTACTCTCGTCAAGTCTTTCTTAACTAGAATAATCTTCATTTGGTTTGGTCGCATGCAGTAAATCAGCCATTGGTTTGCTGAAAAATGCCAATACCCGACGCATTACCTTATGGAATATCTGAGGTCATTGAACCTCAATGCCGCTTATCTTCAATAGCAACCGAAATATATTATTGATAAGAAATAGACGATTTATACCATCTTAACCCCAAAATATTATTAGTTTATCCTAACTGTTCCATCATCATCATGCCTCATCATGTAACTTAATCACAAGGTACCTTTTCATTACATACAAATAATTGGTCTTTTTTAAGATTATTATGACGAAGAACTAATTAAATTTGGGGCAGTTTAATGTAAATTAATATTTTCTATTCATAAAAGATAAACTGTAATATGATTGATATTTTGTAGTGATGTATTATTAGATTTATTTCCATAAGGTACCTTTTCGTAAATGTATGGAGCAAATACTGTTATTGTTATGTAAGTTTAAAGTGGCATAAGGGGTTAAATATAGTATTTAGTTGGGGTTTTAGGATTTATTTCATTTGAATGACAGAATTTCTTTCATATGTGCTCAGAAAAATTGATTGTGTGTCACATTAAAAGTAAAAATATTCAATTTTGTGATTTTATATGAAAAAGTCAGAAAATACATTTTCACCTCTAAATCGGTATTGTTTTTTGCTTAAACTGTCTGTCAGTGTCGTTTTCTAATAGATAGAATTTAAATCTTGAGAGCTCATTGCAATCAATCGTGAAAATGAAATAAAACTTTATTTTCAAGAGATTGGCTAGTATACACATAAATCAGTCGATATCAAAAGTTTCTATTTGCATTACAGAACAAGTCGCAATATTTTTTTAATCTCACATATATAAGGTATTATTATTTGTAGTCAACTATGTAACTTACTTCAGGAACATAGTTTTTTAGGCGGCTAAACTTAAAACTTCTCTATCGTAAAGTTGCTAATTTCACAACATTATTTTCAAAAAATCATATCTCTGTAACTACGCAACCTAGAAGGTTGATCTTTTGTGTTATCGATAGCTTATTTATTGTAGATTACTGGGGTATGCATAACTCCATACCCGCCATAAGGTACCTTTGACCGTGGGACGTCACATATTTAATCTAAGGTGCAGGGGGACAATTTCGACTGCGGGATAATTTCAACTAATCGAAATATCTAGAGTGCCATATATGTCCACATAGCGAAAAAAATGTCTTGTGTTGTTAGTTGTAGTAAGTAGGTAGTTGTATTCTAGTTAATAATGTAAAACATGGAAGATATTTACGAGTCAGTGGCGTTGTACAATCAGCAACACTGTTAACTGTCCATCGGTGGACTTTATGCCTTTTGTAATAAGGTTTACGAACTGTCAGTTAACAGTGTGGGCGATGATATAGGGGCTGTCAGCCCTTTATTTATTTACTAGACTCTGCCAGTATTAAAACTATGGTCCAATTTTATTTTTTTTATATTAAGGACATATTTACACAAATTGACTAAGCCCCACGGTAAGCTCAAGAAAGCTTGTGTTGTGGGTACTCAGACAACGATATACATAATATATAAATACTTTAATACATAGAAAACAACCATGACTCAGGAACAAATATCTGTATCATCACACAAATAAATGCCCTTACCAGGATTCGAACCCGGGACCATCGGCTTCATAGGCAGGGTCACTACCCACTAGGCCAGACCGGTCGTCTGGCCTATTAGTGGGTAAAAGTAATTATTTAAATACTCCATAAGAGGCCTCCGAAAGAGAAATCGTTACAACTTTCAACCCTGTTTTCACTCCCTTAGGGACTAATCCATTCTTGACTAAAATTGCCCTCCTAAGCCCAATAGCGGTATCTCAAAAACAAATAATGTTGAAAATGGAATTTTCAGATAAAGAATGTAAGGTAAGGTAAACGTAGTGGTGCTCGACGCGGTCCCAGTACATGTCATCTTGAAACTTAAGTCATTGTCAATACAGGTGACAGCAAGATGTCATCTATTGGGCATTAGCATGTCGAGCACTAGTACGTTTACCAGATATGTTTCCATCCAATTTTTGTTTGAGATACCGCTAATTGGCTTAGCAGGGCAAGTCCCTGTATCTTCATAGGGCCCTGTCCTACCCGTAATACTAATTACTGAAGTAATATATCTACAATTTGAACCATTTTCAATTGGAACAGAGTTGTTTTTCTTTTAGTTCAAAAGAATATCAACGAAAAAAACCAAAAGGAATTCAACCATATTTCCCACACTATTGATTTCAAAGCCAGCTGGCATTTTTTTGTATGATGGGTATAATACTGTCAGTATTATACTATACTATGTACATCAATTGTACAGTCTATCTAAACAATTGACGGTAGGATCTTGAAATCAACCCTTAAGGGATGAAAATGGGATTGAATTTCTAACGACTACCCGGCTTTTAGAGACCAGCACTCCTTAAAGCTAAATATAGAACCAACCTTATAAAATCACAAAAACTTTCACAGAACTGAACAGGAACTGAACCTTGGACGTGGACACCGGCAGGCACCCACTACTAGTCTGACCGTTGGCACCGCACGACGATGTTTATAAAACGGACAATTAAAAAAGATTTGCATACAGGGTGATTTGTAAACAATGCCGATGGAATAGTCACATAGTTCATTGGCTGTTGGTAGTCGGGGAACGATCGCTTTTTGAGACGATTTTTTATTTTTGACTGGTTAGATCATTTTCCCAAAATTATAATTTACCTGTAGAATAATTTCTATTCGCATTTTTTCCTATTCTTAATTTACACCAGACGCATTAATTCCTAACATGATTTTTCCATTCGCATATTTTCCCATTAGACAATTTAGCCACTCACAAATATTTCTTACGGCGTTTATTCTATAATCAAAAAATCGATTACCCCACCCCATTTTCTTTTTTAAAAATTTAGTTCACTACTTAGCTAAACGGAGCCCCGCTTCGCGGGGCTCCTATTTCTGCGCGGTTTGCCCTTCGGGCATCTGAAGCTACCTAACGAACCTAACCTAAAGCGGGGCAAGGCCCAAGCTACCGGTGGTCAGGGCCGCAGAGAGAGGAACCGGCGGACTATCCGCGCCGTGTCCAAGATCACCGCCTTCTGCATCTGACCCTTGATCCAACCAGCTAGCGAGAGTCTCTCAAGATGTTGGTCGAGACTCTTCGCTATTAGACCGTTCACTGAAACGACTATCGGGACAATGATCGTCAAATCAACATCCCACATGGCGGTTATCTCGTGAGCCAAGTCTAGGTACTTACTGGACTTGTCCTTCTCGGCCTTCACGAGATTCTCATCATGGGGGATGGTGATGTCAACGAGCACAGCCCGACGTTGCGATCGATCTATTATCACTATGTCAGGCTTATTGGCTACAATAGTCCTGTCAGTGATGATAGATCGATCCCAATAGAGCGTGGAACGACCATTCTCGAGAATAGGCGCAGGTAAGTACTTGTAGTACGGTACTTCGCGGTCCACAAGGCCATATAGAAGAGCAAGTTGCTAGTGAATAATCCTGGCTGCGAGATTATGTCTGTGCAAGTACTCGCCGTTAGCAAGATGAGAACACCCGGAAATGATTTGCCTGAGTGACTCTCCGGGACGGCGGCATGCCCGACAAATGTCGACCGTACCGTCCTTCAGGATATATTTCCGATAGTTGTTCGTCATAATCACTTCGTCCGCAATTGCACAGGCAAAACCCTCGGTTTCTCCGAAGAGGTCCCCGAATCGTAACCAGTTCACCGACGCGAGCAGGTCCACATCGGGTCCCGTGAGGGCCTTGTAGAACCGCCCGTGTAGCACCTTACTCTCCCATGCCGCCTTGCGATCCGCAGTACTTAGTACCACAGGTTTGCGCCAGTTCTCGTTTGCCAAGGAGAGCGGCGTGAGGTTCCTGTCTACTGCCACTACATCACGATGCATCCCCCACTCGTTGTTAAGGAAATAATTGCTGAGATTGTACACCTCGCGGTTATGGAGATCCTTGGCGTTTAGGAAGCCTCGGCCTCCACACTTCCGTGGGATGTACAATCTCATAACTGACGAGCGTGGGTGTAGCATGCGATGTGCGGTGAGCAGTGACCGGACCCTCCGATCCAGGGCGTCCAGCTCGGTCTGAGTCCACCTTAGTATGCCAAAGGAGTATGTGAGTAGGGGCATTACCCAGGCGTTGAAGGCGCGCACTTTATTGCCTCCTGACAAAAGACTGTTAAGGACTTTTGTGAGCTGACTGAAAAAGCGCTCCTTCACCGACCGTCTAATACCCTCGTCCTCAATACCCAACGACTGTGACATACCAAGGTATTCATAGGTTTCTGATTCAGAGATAGATCTGAAAGACATTGTCTCAGAGAGTTGTAAATTTGTTGAATGTACAACCCTCCCCCGCTGTACATACATAACCGCACATTTATCGACACCAAACTCCATGTTGATGGCACTACTGAAAACTTCGGTGATTTTCAGTAGTTACAACAAGTCTTGGCTATTTGGTGCAAATAATTTGAGGTCATCCATGTACAGAAGGTGAGAGATGACTTCACCCTCTCTCCGAAGCCGGCAACCTAGTCCCAAATCCTTCAGCAGGGTGCTGAGGGGATTCAAAGCTAGGCAGAACCACAGGGGACTCAGACTGTCGCCCTGAAAGATTCTTCGCTCAATCCTTATAAAATCCTGCGGGCCAGGGCGGTCATCCCCGCCTCCTGGTTGACGAAGGACTGTGGTCCACTGCCTCATACACGCGCTTACGAAGACTCTCAAAGCTGCATCAACTTTATACAACTCTAAGACCCTCCCCAACCATGAATGGGGCACCGAATCATAGGCCTTCTTGTAGTCAATCCAAGCGGCTGAGAGGGCACCCTTGTTCCGCCGGATTTGTTGGCAGATGGTCATGTCTATAAGGAGGAGCTCTTTAGTACCACGGGACCCAACCCTACATCCATTTTGAGCGGAAGCCAGAATATTGTTTGCGACAATGTGCGCGTTGATTTTTGCTCTCAAAATGGATGTAAGGAGCTTGTAGAGTGTAGGCAAGCATGTGATGGGTCTGTAGTTCTTAGCTTCCGTGGTACTACCGGACTTATAGAGCAGGAAGGTGACACCAGTTGTTAAGGAAGGTGGAAGAGAACCAAGCTCGAGGGCTTGTTGAAATTGTGCTGCCAAGCAGGAGTGCGAGCATCGGAACCACTTTAGCCAGAAGTTGTGCAATACATCCGGCCCAGGACTTTTCCAGTTCTGGGCTGGCACAACTGACGTCATCGGGGCTGATGGTGACTGCCCCCATAGGTTCGATGGACTCGCACTCACGCTCGACAACACTCATCCAAATAAAACTTATTGTTAAAGTCTGTGCGGAAACGGAACAGTCGTGGAATGTATGGGGCCAATACATTCCACGACTATTCTCTTTCCGCACAGACTCTACATATAGAATATAATAGAATATTTTATTTATAATAAAATACACATGCACAAAGGTGTCCGGTAAGCCCCAAACTAGGCTGAGCCTGTATCTTGGGGCTTACAAAAGAGTAGGTAACAGTAACTAAACCTAGTTGAAATAATGTGTGAGAGAGGGTGATAAGGTGTATGCTTTTAGGGTGTGTGTATATGTGTGTGTGTGTGTATGTGTGTGTGTGTGTGTGTGTGTGTGTGTGTGTGTGTGTGTGTGTGTGTGTGTGTGTGTGTGTGTGTGTGTGTGTGTGTGTGTGTGTGTGTGTGTGTGTGTGTGTGTGTGTGTGCTACAAGCCTCAATTAGCTAAAAATCGTTTGTCTTTGTCTGTCATTTTGACTGATGTATTTGTAAGAAAGGGATAAAACATAATTTAACTAAATCAGCGGGCTTAGCAAGGTTGTACGACAAGGTAGTTATCACGCAATAGGTGTGGATAAAACGGCCGTTATCGTCGGTTTTATCATCCATACTATGGTTGCAGACGATATATGGAGTTATCCACATTTGACAGCGGTAGATGATAGAAGACAATTTGCATAACATGGTCGTTGGATAAGATGTGGATAATTTGACAGATTGTCCCATTTTGACAGTTCAACTTAGTTAATTTTAACTACGTGCTTCTTAGATGACGATAAGCCTTGTCGTGAAAGCAAAAGTAGTGAATAATCATATTTTAAGGTATAAATTACAGGTAAATATCAGTTTTTCTATGATTATATTGAGAGTTATTAGTTACAATGTTCCGCTGTATATAATATTGTCAATATTTTCTTCGCAGGGAAGTCAAATTTTATTATTCCTACTCGCGGCTGCTGTTGAAGAAAAATATCGTAAACAGCTTTAAGAAACACTTGCAGCCCATTTAATATGACGGACGAAGAGTTTCGGCATATTTACAGAGTGCGTAAGGAGTGTGCAGTGCATTTACTTATGTGCCGAATTTAACGCCGAGCTTCAAAACGGTGATGGGTTACCTACCAAAACATCTCAAAGGTAAAGCTATAAAATTGCAGTGTTTCTTATAAAGTTAATATGTATTCTATGCATAGACCCTATTATATTTGAAATCATTGATTCTATGTAAAACAGACGTCTTAATGACAATGCTACTAAACTCTTCAATACTAGGTACCGGCCTCATTATTATATGTACTGTCTTACTTATGCTACTAACCTACTAACAGAGGTTACTTAAGCTACTATTTACTTCAACATTCATATCCTAACCTCCAGGGGGAAAATCTACTTGACAAAATTAGATTTACAGTACCGGTCAATAACATATCACCTTTGTGTGTTTTTGTATGAACTTGTAGTAGGTTAGTTTGTAGATTTCATATTTTACTAGTCATTTTATATAAATATGCATGTTTTTCCAGAGATGAGACCTAGCTAGATTGATTTTTCGCCCCCGAAAACCCCCATATAGCAAATTTCATCGAAATCGTTGGAGCCGTTTCCGATATCCCCGAAATATATATACATATAAATAAATAAATATACAAGAATTGCTCGTTTAAAGGTATAAGATATTATGAATACTGAAATACTGTGAACTACAATAAGAGACTCAGCATATTACTAAAAAAGCTCTTTAAAAATAATGAAGTTGACCATACATTAAAACAAAAAACCTCTATGAAAAAATCATTACATAGACCAATTTTTCTCATCACTGGACAAGGAATACTACTAAACTACCTAAAGCTGTGGAAGTCACTCACAAATATAAAAAAAAGTTATACCGTAAAAGCATGGAGGTGATATATTATTGGCCGGTACTGTAATTAGGTACTTATTTGTTTTAGGTTCTAACAGTATACACCACACCAGCAGCACACCTACACCACCAGCAGCAGCAGCAGCTGCTGGTGTGTAACAGTTACACCTGCTAGCTGATGGCAATTAACTACCAACGTGGGACTAGTCAAGATCATGGCTTGTCCATTGGAGCACTACTGACTGGATTGGCCACACTACTGTAAGCCTGAACCTCGAGCAGTTTGTAGATGCTGTAAACAGAAGGTAAGTTCTTTTGAGCACTGAATTAAGTATTAGACATAAAAAACTGTGACTTTCCACATGGACTGTCTTAGTAACTTTTCCTTTTTTGAATAAGTATGAGTGCGGCTGTATTATGCATTGAGATATGTACCTACCCATTGTTTGATAGTTATGTATGATAAGTAGTTATCTCTGGGATATATAATCTGGGAATGCAATACTTATTAGGTTTAACTAAGGCACCTAGTTCTAATGTGCTGCCTTGTTTAATGGATATTATTCCTGGCGATTGTTTAGTATATATCTTGAGTGAACTAGACTGCACTCATGTGAAAATACTTACTCCATCGCTGCCACATGAACCTACTTTTACTTATTTCCTTCTTTTTCTTCCAGAAAACTTCTCGTGGATTAAGGGAAAAATTAGAGAAGACGCTCCTAAAAAACTTCCTAAGCATGCAAGCATGCACAAAACCGGCTCTTAATAAGCTTAATAAATACATATTTCGCCTATTACTATGTTTTACTATCACACAAATACCTACCTAATTTACCTATATTTCTATACAAGTAGAGACTAGTAAACATTCAAGACGGATAATCTTCACACAGAACACCATTCCCGGGCATGCTTCAATGTAGGTGTCACTTATTCTTATTTTTCATTTTAGCCTTATGCGTACAAAATTTGTGATATTATAGCTTCTAAATGTAAAATCCGACTCATATGCAGTATAGTACAATGAAAGCATAGGTAATAAAAACATTTTAGGCACGTTCTTACTTAAGAGGAAAGGGAGATGGCCGCTTCCGCTTCTCCATACAAACGTAGTCCTCATTTTCCTCTCTGGATATTGACATTATGGAAAATATTTTTACATAATTTAATGTATATTAACCATATAGCTATGCCCCTACGTTCGAATTTTTGATTATTGTAAAAATTAGGAGCGGAAGACAGATTACATACAAATTTTTAAATGCTTCTAACTCTTATAATAATTAAAAATTAAAAAAAAGAACAAACGTAGGGGCATGGCTGTAGTTGATGTTGATATGATATACAATAAATTGTATCAAAATATTTAATGTTATTATCCAGAGAGAAAAATGTGGACTACGTTTGTATGAAAAGACGCGTCTTAACGACGCGTCTAGTGAGTCTGGCGGTGAAAAGGTCAAATAAGAATATTCCTAAATGCTCTATTATGCTAATAAGTCTACTTTAGTGACTATAACTGCGGTCAGACTCAATACGCCAATAACTAATGTTGAATATTAAAAACTATGTTAAATTCCATTTAGGTAGATACAAGAATGACAATTCTCGTCACTTGTGGTGTTGTCAAGTCTTTTTTGTTTACTAAACTCTATAGATAAGTTAACAATTTCGGCTCTGTGCTAGAGAGAATATTATAAATGGGTAAATAAAACAACTATTGCCAATTAATTAAACAAAGTTTATTTACACATTAAATGTAGGTGTACAAACAAATCATTGGCTGCCGTACCCGGTGTGAAAGTGCCCATCATGCCAGCAGCTTTATCGCTGGATTACTATGAAGTATGAACAGCTTTTGTACCAGGAACGTCATATGGCGCCCGGGGCAGGCACCAAATTTGCGCCTCCCCCCCCCCCCACTCCGAAACGAAATGGGACCAACCCCTAAGTCGCGAAAAAAAATTTGGCTGTTTCATACATTTTGGCTGGTCCAATTTCTATGGGAGGGTAAACTATTTTTTTCGCGATTTGGAGGTTGGTCCCGTAGCAAAAGTTACTCAGTATAATCCCAAAACCTCCCTGGCAACGGGAATGTAGTTATTTTTTAGCCATCCTGTATAGGAAGCCTCAGTAGTCCACATATCGATGAATGTCGTCGATAGACAACATGTCACAGATATGCAGCAGCAGCTATTGAAGCAGGTTCCGTCAACTACGGCTCATATGCGCCTGCCGGACAAAGGGCTAGCGATCCACTTGCATAATAGGTAGTCTATTGGACAGTCCATAAGATGGTAACTTCGACAGGAGACCCCTAACGTAAGACGCGCTAACACTGGACACAACTCTGAAGCACTTGGCCCGCTCGCCTTATAAAACGAAAGCATAGCAACTCCCGCCGAATATCCCTCTGCTTGATAGAAGTTTCTGGCATAGAGTATTCACACTACGGGATGGTGGGCGGTAGGGCGCTACCGTCGTCTTTCAAGGTCGAGTTCGATGCAAAAAGAGTTCCTAAAAGATCGTCTTTCTCTTTTGCGCTGTGGGCCAGATTACCATCCGCATTTCACACTTCACAGTGGTGGTAAATACGACTGACAAAAGTTTCCCTGCTGCCTTTGGCAAGGCGGAGAGGTAGTCTTTAGCTCATTTTGGCGCCCCCCCTTGGACGGCGCCCGGGGCACGTGCCCCCTCCAACCCCCCCCCCCCCCAGTTTCGCCACTGAGCGGGGGCCCTTACCATTCTGTCTGATTCGACGGCCTAACTTACGTTGTAAAACGCTTAATGATAATACTAATGAACTGAAAAGGTTGTTTGTTGTTTTATTTGTGGATAGGTATGACACATATATATATTTTTGGAATGGTCTTCTCACTAGCTTTTATTTGATATCCATATTATTGTATTATTGCTATTTCATAACTGCTCATCTATAAGTTTCGTTTCCAATATAAATAGAATGCTTAACGGCGCAGAAAAGATCAACATTCCTCTCAGACCTCCAACAAAAAGGGGCCAAACTGAAAACCAGCGCTGGACGCTAGTCTAGCACATGCTGAGCTTGGTACCCACGGCCAACATGTCTTGCTAAATGTAATTACCTATGTATAGAGTAGACAATAAGTTAGTACTTAACCTAGAATAACTTAGTACATACTTAACATAGAATTTATATGTAGGTATATGGTTTGTATTCCTAATATTTTTTCTACCATCAACTTATCATGTTTTGGCAATGGAGCATTCCATGCAATTGTCTACCGTTTGTCCCGTAGAAATGCAGATTTTCTGGAGATTTGCAGGTATAAGAGTTTCCTTTTCTATGACAAATGGTCAAACATGCACGGAAAATTAATCGCTTGCTTTAAATGGCGAAAAAAAAAGTCGCAACACAGGAAATAAAATGCGTTTGTACGGGACAGCTCGTGGAATGCTCCAATAAAGTGATTTCATTTCATATCATAAACTGATGAGGGCATTCAGAGTGTAGCCTTGAGGTTGCCAAGCCAAGCAACCAAGTCAGGTGTCACGGTCTTCAGGTCCTCAACAGGCCCAGGAGTGGAGGAGGAGTGGAGTGGGCAGCGTTGGAAGATATGCTAAGTGGTCTGCATTCTGCATTCGCATAGTGGGAAAGCCGTCTATCTCCATTTGTGTGGCTGAATTGCAGCGGCCATGTCCGGTTCTCAGGCGGCACCAGATTTTCCGAGGAAGGTCAAACCCTTTTGGTTTTTTAGTTGGGTCAGATATACAGCAACTCCGAGCTGCCGAAGCTGACCATTCCGCTATCCACCTATCCGAAATATTAAAGCTGCTCAGGCTCCCAGCTGTAGCACAGGGTCGGCGGGCAGTCGGGCGGCAGAATTCCTCGTGGACAGGCATTGTGGGGTTATTCGTGATATTCTCAGCCTCCCTCTTCAACGCCTTGAGTCGTCGGATGTGAGGAGGGGCAATGTGACTCAATGCCGGCAGCCAGTGGCGGTTGTAGATCGGATAGTGCCTGAGATGCATCGCATGGTCTCGTTGAGCTTAACGTCCAATCTATGGGTATGTGCACTTTCAAGCCTCCAATATGTTATGACTGAAACAGAAACAAATTATATTAGATGAGGTCAGGCGCAGGCTAGTACTTACAGCGGTTCATTGGCAAATTATGTGAAATTAATGTCACTTTTAGAAAGCTCTCGTTTTTAAGCCAGGGGGATTTTTTTGTTACAGTTGTCCAAATTATCGATTGAAAATAAATTGAATTTTGTTCTAGTAATTATTTATCCGTTATTAAAGTTGTATTATGTATCAAGTGTAGTTCTGTACCACTTGCGTCATAAAACAAACCAACGAACACCTTATTTATCAAAATGTATCTCAGATATTCTATGCTAGGGTAATATACGACACAAACATACCCACACACATACATAGGCTGCTAAAATCATTCCCATAGTCAGGTATAGGTACAATAGACCACTTTACCAAACACAAAAAAAATATTCCAGCTGCCAGCAGTAAAGAAACCAGCTTCTACTCCCAAGCCCTAACAATATAAATAAGTTTTTGGCAAAAATATAATTTTTGGTACAAGCTTTTATCGCTGACTGTACTTTTCTTTCAACAGGCAACTAATACTCCATGAGTCCATTCTAACAACACCAAGCACAATTAGTTTGCGTTGTTTTATCACAGTGTTCCCATGGCCACCTCATGTCTCCATCATCAGATCAGCTCCATGTCATCATAATATTGCAATTGTCATCCGATTTACATATTGTTATGTATGCAAAATTTCAGCTCAATCGGAAATCGGGAAGTGGGTCAAACTTAGCTGTCAAATGTATATGGCCAGCTTTAGTGCTAACATAACTGTTCCTAGTATTCCTATATTACCTACATGTTATAAGTAAGAATATTGTACGAGTAGGTATTATATTATTTTATAATCTTAGTAGAATAGGTACTAATACAATTTATTTGTATTGAATAAGGCCGGCGCCCCACTGCTGCGCACGCTACATCCACGGCCCACGTTTTAATACAAACCGTGGGCAAGCCCACGAAACGCCGGCCTAACTCTTGCAGGGAATTTGTAAGTTACTTGTGGGTATGGCTACTTTATTTATTTAATTTATAAACTTTATTGCACAAAAATACAGAATTACGTAAAAATGGCGAACTTAATGCCAAAAGGCATTATCTATCACCTACTAGTCAACCATAGAAACAAATATGTGACGTTCCACGGCAAAAGGTACCTTATGGCGGCTGGCGCTTACGTCGCATAGCGCCGCAATAATATTGGAGCGGCGTTAATAGTTAATAGCGTAAGCGCCAACCGCCATAAGGTACCTTTACCCGTGGGACGTCACATATAAACACTAAAGGTTGGTGCAAAAACCAATCAAAAAGCAAATGCAGTAGGTATATCTTAGATATACATACTAACATAAACATACATATATGTTATAAAAATAAATGTACTAATATGTATATGGGATGATAGACACTAGACGAGACATTTAGCAGATAAAAAACAAATTTTCTTGGGGCTTGTCTTACAGGTAGAGGGAGTGCATTCCATAGATAGGTTGCCTGAACGGCAAAACAATCATACATAAAACGGTTATGAAGAGGAAGGACTTACAGTTTAAGTGAGCGTGAGTTCACATCCGGAACGGGCATAAAAACTAAATACTTATTAATAATATTTTATCTTTATGTCTTAGATTTATGGCATAAAGTGTGTCTTTATCTTTTTCAATATACTTTTATTCTTGCTACAAAACCAGCTTCTAGAATATACAAACAGAGTAAAAAATTATATAAGTTTTTAAAGTGAGGTCTACAGGTTTCAAAGATTTTAATATTTGTTAGAACCCTTAAGTATGCACTTTTTATGCAGTGTGAATAAATGTATGCATAGGTAGTGTTGTAGTGTAACTCTTAACCCATCATTGTTGCCAAATCAACTTCCTGCAATTATAGTAGTGATAGAACAGGTTTTTAACAAACTTTTGTCACTTAGTAGAACATAATAGATAGAATGAGAAGAAATAGATATTAAGTGTCAATAATATTAAAAGGCACCAGAAACTTTTCATGATTTTAGTTTAAGAAAGGTGTACTTACATCTTCAATCCTTTCTTCTAGATCTTAGAACTTGTGTGCACATGCTGCACCATTGCATTTTGTATCTCTGGGTTCCGAGAGGCTCATGAATCTCCCTGTAGGTGTAGGCGAACAGGGGATGCTGAGTTATATATTTGGCTAGCATTTTCTTGTGCGCCGAAGCATCGACTGAAATTAAACATATTCATGACAAAACCAGTTAATGATCAAACGAAACGAAATTTTTCTATAAATAAATTAGAGAAACTTACATTTTGGGTGGCATTTCCTTTAGTTTACACAGCAAATCAGTATTTTTCTTCGACTTGGTTTGTATTTTCACTAAATTCACTGAATCATGCGCGTACGCGATGCTTGTCAATGTCAAGTGAATTGTCAGTTGAGAAAACACGATTATCCGTGCATGTTATAATGTAAGTCAATTTGTATAAAGCTGTCACTCATTTAAACATTTTTCAATTTGGAAGTGTAGTAATAAAACTAACTATTCGTTTTCAAACATCGTCCGACACACGTCCGACATTTTAATAAAGCCAGGCATTAAATGGATTTTTCATAAACTCTAGGCATAGACAATCGTGGTCACTTACGAATTATAGTGGATAACTTTATACGATATCGACGTGGTATTCTTATCGTAGCCCGTAACCATGTTCATCAAAACGATAAAAATACGACTATCGTTAAAAGACGACAGTAGATTCCACGCGCAATATGATATAACCTTGCTAAGCCCGCAGATCCGTAAAGTTTTATGAATAAGGGGGTTATTCTTTATTTAAACAAGTAAAGGTTTACAGCTAGGTACCTATGCCAGGACACAATCTGCGATCCGGAATCATGTTCTCCACGTAGGTCACGACCCTCAGCACTGAGAACAAAGCAAGGAGGATTGTATAGTTTATATGTTTTCATAAATTATAAACTAAAACTGATATCGCTAAACGTGACACGACACCCCGAATGCGGATTAGGGATTTTGAACTAAAGCGACGTAGAGGCTGATTCAGATTAATAACTCGTACGGTTTTGATGTTATTTTGATACGACCAAAGAGAATTTAGACTAGAGGAATATCAAATATCAAATATCAATTTTTATTCAGCAAATAGGCACTTTTACACTCGGAGTAATTAACAATGGAGCCGCCATTAACAGGCGTTCCCCTCTGTCGAAAAAAGGCGGCCAATGGTCAACCACATGTCAACCATATGTATGGACTGACGTTTATCTGACATGACGTACCTATACATTTGATGTGCCCCTCCCCCGCAAAAAACGGCAGACTATTTTGTACCGAAAATTTTAGACATGGCGGCTCCATTGTTAATTACTCCGAGCTTTTACACGTCAATATTGAATTTACATACAAGCAAAAATAATAACAAGACATTAACAATTTTATAAAATACAACTAACAATTCAAACTAACGTATTATTACAATTACTATTACAATAACGTATTATTACTATTACAATTACAGATGTACAGTTAGTAGCATTACTGAGTCAATGTGCATCACTTTGACATGCTTCTTTCATTATTTCAGAAAAGGCTAGTTATTCAGTTACTATTTTATTATTAATGGTTAACAACCCTGATAAACTGACTGAACCAGTACGTTATTGCAGATAAAAATAATAATTTTATCCATTAGATACTATTTAGTACTGAATCAGTTTTGCACCGATGTCGTTAAATGGAGATTAGTCTGATAAATCTACAGAAAAATATAAAACTTTTATGTGATATGTGTTTGTCTCGGTGTCAGCAATCTATCCATATGTGAAACTGATTCCTATTAATTGCATTCACAATATTGATTTTTTCGTTCATCCTATATTTTGACGGAAAAACTGTTAAACTTCCTTTTTTTAAATCTGCCTAAAATTTATATTTTTCTTTGACCCGTCCATTTAAGGTAATTAGTTGAAATAGTACATTGCATGCTCTTTATAATGTGGTATATAATTAATATTATATCTAACGTATTTTTATAGTTATCCCAGAATGAAGTTCACTCCAAAATTGAACTAATTACAAATTTGTTAGGCTATTTGCCTTGACTCAGTTTTGCACCAGACTATACATCGCCAGTAACTAAATACAAAAATAAGCCTGATTGAAATGATTAATAACTATTACAATGGGCATAGAATTCCTTACTTTAAATCAAATACTGAATTGGGAATGCCTAAGAAAAAAATTAAGTAATGCGAAAAATTACAGTTTTCAGTACCTATGAAATTAAGAAAAATTTATTAGACGGAAGAAAATCATTTGCAATAAAGTTTTGTAGCGGCACTTAAGAAGTAGATATTCTGCGTATAGCTTTTTCAGGCAATTTTTATTGTCGTCATATTATTTACATTTTACTGAGGTACTGATATTGACTCAGTTATGCTACTAACTGTATAATGGTCTCTTAATGTCGAATTACGTAAAAAATACAGATACAAAAAACAAACAAAAAAGTGTGTCGCCCTTTCAAATCAAACTAAGAAAACGGGGTGACATTACGATGTTGCCACTTTTTAATTTCTGTTGGCAAGTCCAACAGAAGAGTAATCCCTTTTTATATTTATTTATGGTATCGTTCTATACTTGAATTATATTACCATGGGAACGAGGATAATTAAGACTTCACGTTACTACAATGTACCTAAATATGTAGCTTGTGTTTTTATATCGAATACAATTATTGTGACTATACAAAACGGCTTTACTTGTCTTCGCCTCAACTGAACCAGCATTATCCACCTCATCACCGCTGAACAATTTCTACAATTTCTAGTCGGTCTATACTGCCATCTTTTGACACAAATGATTAATACTTTTAGAATGCCATTCGACTTTGATCCTTATTTTTTCACTGATATGTGTTAAATTTGTTAAATGTCTAAAAGCTTTTAAGATTTTTAACAAGCTTTTATTAGGTCGACCTGTATGTAACTAACTATGTAATGGAATCTAAGGTAACTAATTTAACCATCTTCCAAGGATCGTAGCGTCATGAAAATTGGCAGCTGTATGTAGTTCTGATGACAATACAATAATATGGTACTGTCGAACTGATCTGATGATGGAGACAGGAGGTGGCCATAGGAACTCCGTGATGAAACAGCGCAACCTAATTGTGTTAGGGGTTTTTAGAATTGTCTCGATGAGTATTAGTTGTCTGTCGTAAGAAAAGTACAGTCAGCGATAAAAGCTTGTACCAAAAATTTAATTTTTGCCATAAACGTATTATTATTGTATGTATGTATGTATGTATGTAACGAAGCCATACGATAAATAAATAAGTGTGTAAATGTATGTATATCTATGGGCCTTAGTTGCCTGAAAATATGAAAAATACGACGAAACGTGCCGAGAAAAGATATGCACTGCCTTTTGCCCTTTGTCTCGTCTTGGCGGGGGCACGGCCGTGCCCCCAGATATTTAATTTACTTTAAATGTAAACAACATGATTCTAATAATATATCATTCTGATGTGTGAGTTCGAATTGGCCTATAAAGCAAAAGTTGTGCGTGAGATTCACGAAAATCACCAAGATCGTTAAAGTCGTATCAAAACCAGTTCAAATCCGTAACAACTTTTGAATCCGAATCGGGCGCATAGTTACAATGTTATTTATAGCTGTATAGCTTTTTAGTTCGCTCGGCGAGATCAGCGAGATTATGTTTACTTTATAAATGGTTTAGATGGAAACTGTATTGTACAGTCGACGTCAAAGATATGTTTACACTTTTTGGTAACATATGTTTACAAAGGAGTAAGGTGTAAGCATATTTGATACAATATGTGACGTTTTGGTTGAAAACGTACCACATTGTCTGTTGTCGTTAAGGTTGATTTCAAATTGAAGGTATGTGGAAATAGAGCCTTATTGACAACCGACAATTAGTACCATTTTGGTTGAAAATGGCACATATAAGTAAAATACTAGATTAAATTGGGAATATATCGCGCTGCAGTCTTGCAGCTAAGCCACTAGCCTTAATTATTGAAATAAAGTTTAACCCCCTCGTTCCTAAAACTTATCAAACTTCTGTTAAATAAAAAATAAAATATCGATATTAAACTTTCGTGAGACATATTTTAAAATGTTTATACGACGTCCAACGGTTCCACTCACTTGACTTGGGCCCTCGACGGGCCCGAAACATGTCGCCAATAACGACAAAAAATTCAAGTGAGTGAAACCGTTGTCGTATAAACATTTTAAATAAAATATCGTTTACTTTAGGCATATAGTTTAAATTATTTTACATTACAATAAAATTAAAATTAAAAAAGTTCAGATGAGAGAGAAAATAAGAGACGTTTATGAAAAACGCCAGCTTCTTAAAAAACTTTTCTTTTAACTGACCAGCCTTCATTAAACGAAGAAAAAGAAATGATAGCAAAAATTTCCATGAAATTCTCCCATTGTCATTGTTCTTAGCTTGGGTGTATTATTATCTTTTTGAAGTTCATTGACACTTTCACAAAACTCCAAAATAAATTAACACCCTGTATGTGTTCCCTTCAGGCTGGATTTCAAGTTGTATGTCACAGTGGCTAGCAATTTTAGTGTTTTTATGAAATGGCTAAAAATATGACTTGAAACAACGATGGAATATAATACATACACGAAGCTCTTAGTACCCACATTTGTTTCAAGGATGTAAAATTTATTTAACTGAAACATACGCACATTTTCGACTTAAAAAAATCGCTCACATGACTGACACTTATCCGTAGTGTACATTTATTCGATAGCGTGACGTACGCGTTTGCGTTAAGTGTTATTTTGTATGGGATTTTGAGTTTAACGTCCCAGTTGGCGCGCTGTTCAAAATCCCATACAAAATAGTGACCATTCCTAGTGCCCGTAAAGACGGCCTTAGATATATGTCAAATATCTGGGACGGCCTCGGAAAGCTTTGCTCGGAAAACATATAAAAACTCAAAAATGCGCGTTTCCCAGAAATAAGACCCAGCTAGATCGATTTTTCGGCCCCGAAATACTAAATTTCATTGACATTGTTAGAGCCGTTTCTGAGATCCCCGAAATATACATATATAAATAAATAAATATACAAGAATTGCTCGTTTAAAGGTATTAGATTCAATTCAATAATCATTTATTTCAAATAACTAATATTCTTATTACATTGTTAGTAACATAATAGCTCATTATCTTATTCTCTACGTTAGTATTCTTATATCAAAGGTGTTTGTACATAAATACTCCATTGCAAAAGTACGCACATCAATGAATAGAAGTCTTATTGTTAAGAGTGGCCAATTACTATGGAGTGGGCAATAACTACAGCAGTCACCCTATAAAATAGACACATTTGAACGAAATCCTTATCCACCGATATCACAGCGACATTATACGGTACTCGGCATTGTATGCAAAGCAGGTGTTTTCAGTTCCACCTGGATGGGAACCCCTGACCCCGGCGCCTACATTACCGCCATAGAACACGTACATTTTCAAAATATTCTGTATGGACTTGTAAGAAACATTTTAAATATATAATATTCTGTATGGACTTGAAAGAAACCTTTTAAATATAAAAGAAGTGTTGTTTTTTTAGTAAATAAAAGGTAAATGGTATATAAAAAATCATACAAAAATAACTTTAATATATCTAAATATTAAAATATTTAATCTAAAAGACCTCCGCGAGCTGTACCGGGTGCAAAGGTGCCCATCACACTTGGTGGTGTTATTGAGATTAACTTTTTAAAAATATGCGAGGCCAACAGAAGCATTCTCGTATTTGGAATTGGAAAGTAAGCTGACGTTTGTGAGCGTGGATTAAAAAAAATTTGCATTAAGTATGAATATATGTAACACTTTTATGACTCAAAAACTTTTATGACTGAAAAAGTCCGTGTATGTTAAGGATCGTGACCGAGTTTTTTTGCAATTTTTCGAAAACGATTTTTTGCTCTTTACAGCACAATCAAGCTTTGAACCCATATTTTTTACACCCACACGTAAATATATATACAGGGTGACCTTAGCCATTGGACAAACCCTAAAATCCCACGTAGGGTTACTTCTCAGAAATGCTCTAACGGTAATATTTTTTTAATTAGAATAAAAGATAAAAACATAAATTATCAAACAAAAGTTATTTCCAATAATCGACAACAAAAAGAAACATACTGTATTAATCATTGGCAGTGCTTTTGACAATTTGTTTGAAAATGTGCGGCACTGATGACATTTGTCAAAAGTCAGAATCTTATTAATGTCATAAATAAAAAAGATACTCAAAACGGTCGAAGAAGGTTTCATACTATTTATTACCTCAGGAGCTACTAACACATACAGGTTGCTCCAAAGTAAAAAATCGTAATTTGTTAATTTCTTCGTAACCGCTACATCGATTGTTATGATACTTTGTATACTGGTTTTTAATACCCTAATGCATATCATTTCGGCTTTGTCCAATGGCTAGGGACACCCTGTATATGAATATGATGAATTTCACCAAATGGAAACTTTGCAATATTGAAAAGTTTCCGAAGGCACAATGTGTAGGTTAGTACCTACGTTTGTAGTAACTATATAATTTAATTACATAATTGAAAATCGTACGAAGCGTTTTCGTATTAAATTTATTACCATCATCATTCTATTTATAAGCACACAATTGTAAGTCTTGTCCCGTTCTTGAATGCCTCAGTCTGAGCCTCGATCTAGGCCTAGGTCCAACACAATCATAGGGTTATGGCTAAGCCTAACTAAATGGAACCCTTAACCATAATTTGGAACACATTACGTAAGATGTTTTTATGAAACTCGCTTTCAGCTCGTTTCATAATTCTACACTCGTATTTTAATGCCTTAAGCTACTGCTGTAACTACACAATAGTGGGTATTACTGCAATGCTCTGCCGCCAGAGAGCAGCACTAGCGCCTATAGTAAACCATAGAGTAACTTATACATACTGTGACTTAAACTGTTTTTTGACAAGTTTTCACAGACGATAAAATATGACATTGATGCATCAAGGCGGTTTGTTAACAAGGATCTACCGGGAAACGTGAAAATCGAAATTAAGTTATCTGCCTCTTTATCGCTCGAATATGCAAGCGTGATATAGAGGTTATAACGAAATTTCGATTTTCTTAGTAGTATTTTCTTTCGCGGTAGACCCCCAGATTGTCATGGAATGTGGTAGTGGCGCCCCCTACGCAGAGTTTCGCGTAATATTCTCTATTGTAACAAGTCTTGTACCATTCTTGAATGACCGGAGCCTCGATCTAGTCCTAGGTCCAACACAATCATAGGATTATGGCTAAGCCTAGCTAAATGGAAGCATGAAACATAATAGTTTGGAACGCATTGAAGTCTTTCAATTCAATTTTTCTAAGGAAGAGGTGTGTTATTATCAAACCCCGTTAACAATGTTGCAGTTCATTCAAAATAAAAGTTGGCAAAAATAGCCTAAATTCAACTTTTGTAGGTACATAACTTCGTCTTAACTAGCAGGAGGTTGGAACCTTAAAAGATACGCGTTGATTTTAAGGGTTCCGTACCCAAAGGGTAGAAATGGGACCCTATTACTAAGACTCCACTGTTCATCTGTCTGTCACCACAGTGAACAGTGACAGTTAAAATTTTCACAGATGATGTACCTACCTATTTCTGTTACCGCTATAACAAAAAATACTAAAAAGTACGGAACCCTCGGTGGGCGAGTCCGACTCGCACTTGTCTGTTTTTTTAATAGAAAGCAGCTGAGTTTTGAGACTAAAACTGGTTTAGGTAGATGTACCATCTTTACTTAAATTAACATTACAAATCAACTTCATGAAACCTAACCTTCAGCTAGTAGCTAACCATAACATCTTACCAACAGCCTCAGTTAAAAGGTAGACCTATAAATCACTACCGTAAAATGGGGTGAGTAACAACTCGATAACATTTTATTTTTACATATGCAAACTGAATGGTGTTCCGGACGTTTGTATTTTAGTTTTTATTTTATTCTGGGTAGTTCCATTTCAGTTCCACTTCCACCTGGCGATAAACAGGAAAGCCCACCTCACCCCGTAGGCCCTCGTAATTGGGGTGAGATGGGTTTTCATACAAAGGTGATTTTGGAAGATTGTTCGAGCGATTTTTGAAGAAATCGCTAATAAAAGTGAACTCCAGTACTGGTGAATAAAACTCAAAATATCATGACCAAATATATTTAGATGCGAGGTCTGCAAGGTAACTTTACAATTTCTATTCGAATTTTAAGCAATTAACGCTACAAATGTAAGCTCACTGGCCAGCAATTTCGGAACTAAAGTTTTTCAATCGAAAGGAGGATGGGTCAATTATACATAGTGCTACAGACATTTTGGACTAGTCATTGAGTTTTCACTTCTGTCGGCACTCCCGGAGTGCAACCCGTTGTTTTTTTTTTATTATGAGTATTACTATAGCTCCATTTTAAATCGGAATACATTATTTTTTGTAGCAGTAGCCTTAAAATCCCATCTCACCCCCCTTTCATCCCTTCTCCCCCCATTCATAATCCAACTCTCCCCGCAAATCCTACTCACCCCATTTTACGGTACCTACACATTATATGACATAAAACAAAGTTCCCGCCGCGTCTGTCTGTGTGTATGTATGTTCGCGATAAACTCGAAAACTACTGAACGGATTTTCATGCGGTTTTCACTTATCAATAGAGTGATTATTGAAGAAGGTTTAAGTGTATAATTTGTAAAGGTTTTGTCTAACCCGTGCGAAGCCGGGGCGGGTCGCTAGTGACATATAAAAGTGAAACATGACTGGCCCATCAGTTCAATGAAGACTCGAAAACACCAATTTCGCGTAAGTATAACGTAGTAATTCTTCTTCTTCTTCTCCTTCCCGGCCGATTTCGGCCACAGCGACTGCATTATATTATGCCTAGGAGCGGGAACTGAGCTGGGGGCCTAGCCAAAACGCATTTCGAAAAAAGATATCGCTAACGAATCGATCTGGTCCGCTCGCTCGTGCGCCCTCATGTGACTGTGCCTGACTGGAGTTTTCCTCTCATCTAATCGAAGGTTAGCTGGAAGAGATCCCTTATAGGGATAAGTTCGCCTTTGTACTTCCATTACTGTAATTTATTTTTGTAAACCTGTGTTGTGTACAATAAAGTGATTACTACTACTACTACTACTACTGCAGTACCCAATCTTCGTCTGCAGTGCTCGTCCACACCGAGGGCATGTCAGGACTCCGTCAACGTAGTGATAGGTGAAGGCTGTAGGTGGTCGGGCCTTTAGAGCATCTCCTTTATTATCAAGGCCTACCCTCCTCCGCTCTTCAAAATCATCAACCTTTAAAACGTAGTAAGTAAGTGAGTATTATACATAGGAAGTGTATTATCATACCTTTCGGTCGTTAGCATTGAAAAGGGAGACATTAATTAATCTAATTAATTATAATACACTCGCCGCATACGTAAGCGGAATAAATAGATATACGAAAGTTAATGACACGGGTGTTAATGACTTTGTTCATTATTAATTATATTTTAGTCCCGGGGTACTCAATTAATAGAATTTCATTCATCATCATCAAACATCAACATTTATTCAGCAAATAGGTCACAAGGGCACTTTTACACTTCAACATGGAATTCACATACAGGGGTCGGGAACCGGTATTTGCTCCATACAAAAATACCGGTATTATTACGTTCGTTTTCGTTCTTTGGTTTATTATTTAATTTTTAATGGAACAATCTAATAATACGAAGTTGTTACATAAATACATGATTCAGTCCTACGTACAGGGCATAAAATAATTCTAAATAAGTATTGGGCTATTTCAAGGTTTTTAAAAAATACCGGTTCCGAGCCCTGTTTACATACAAGAAAAAAAACCAATTAAAATTATAAAAGACATCTAACCGCAAATATCAATTCAAACTAAAGACAATAAAATCAAACTAAACATTTCAGTGTTAAGGATGACTCATGTTAGACCGGGCCGTGGCCGGCCCGGAGCTCCGTTTTCTACGGAAAGCATTACGTCATCACCGGGGCTCGGGAGTGGCACGGTGCGGGCCCGGGCCGGTCATGCTATGTGCAAAGCCCAATCCTTTAAGGGGCCCACAGATTCTTTTGCTTTGCGGTAATCGGATAAAAATAAATAGGAGATGTCAACATTTAAATATACCCACGATTCAATAAGTAAAAAAACTTTTTACAAAAAAAATGAAACCGACTTCAAAAAGGATGAAATAAAATATTATCCTTTTTTATGTCTATGCGTTACCAACTGATATGTTTGAAGTCGGTGCCAAGCCAGTCTTTCTGTAGGTACAGTCGACCTTAAAAATATGTTTACACTTTTCGCCTTATTACAAAGGAGTAAGGTGCAAAAGTGTAAACATATCTTTGACGTCGATTGTATCTAAGAACACACCTCAGAACACACGATCAAACCTTCTTGGGGCAGTCTGTACCATGTTTGTCGGCACATTAGTGGAAATCCAATGCATTTTTTTTCCGTCGTATTTTTTAAAGAGCATTTCTTACTAATGCTCGAACAGTCTATAGCACGCAAGTGTGAGATTGGGACTGAGTAATTTCCCGTCCCTTATCCAGAGGACTACATTTCAAAATATAAAACAATTCAAGAAATTTACCTTCTTGCCAAATTTCACCAAAACTGGTTCAGTTGTTTAGCCATGAATAGGCTACAAAGAGGCAGACAGAATTACTTACACATTTGTAATAGTTACTAGTACAGTTCTAATGGGATTTATAGCCATAAAGCTGATTATTTTTGACTGGTATTGTTACTACTTAGCTTGGCACCGACTTCAAACATATCAGTTGGTAACGCATAGACTTCAAAAAGGATAATATTTTATTTCATCCTTTTTGAAGTCGGTTTGCTTTTTTTTGTAAAAAGTTTTGATTTTTCCATTTTTAGTTTTAACGCATTGTTAAGAGCGCGACGCATGAATGAAAAACAAGATCATGTTTAACACTAAATTCGTGTACCTATTGCTTTAATAAATTATTACTTAATCAGGAATTTTCTCGAGTCCGTCTGGGAAATTATAATTCCTGTCACTACTACACTAAATCCGCCACCATCTTCCGCCCCGCCACTGACCCAATCCCTCAACGCCCCGATCACTCAACCTCACAGCGCATCAACCCCTGATCCAGGAACCCCTCGACCCTGAATCAGGAATTTTCTCGAGTCCGTCTGGGAAATTATAATTCCTGTCAAGTAAATCCATCAGCCCGCCCCGCCACTGACCCAATCCCTCAGCCCCTTGATCACTCAACCTCACAGCACATCAACCCCTGATCCAGGAACCCCTCGATCCTGAACCAGCAACCCTTCAACCGCCATTCCCCGACCCCTTAATCCCTGACCCCTTAACTCCTAACCCTAACCCCCGATTAGTAGCCTTACCAGCTTACCACGAGTTTGACATTGATATATTCGCTATCATGTGTGTAACTTACTTCCTATGCATCTCGCTCGTACTAACCTTAGTGTAAGCGAGATGCATAAAAAGTTACATTTAGACGCATAAGACGTTAGCGAATATGTCAATGTCAAACTCGTGGTAAGGCTACAGTTGCAGTACATCAAATTGGTGGTTTTCGGAAGCAAATGCTCGAGTTACTTTAGAAAACCCCGAAATCACTTAACACGTGCCTTTAAAAATTGAGGAGTTCCCTCAATTCCTCATGGATTGCATCATCAGACCAGAACCAAAAATAATACGGAAACACCTTGGAGGTAACTTCTTCCAAACAAAAAAAGAATTTCTCAAATCGGATCACAGGTGCCGGAGTAATCGCTGAACATACTTACATTTAAAGAAATCATCATCATTATCATCAAAATAATCATCATCATCAGGTCTACTTCATGAAATTGGTGGTTTTCGGGAGAAAATGCTCGAGTTGCTTAAGAAAACGCCCAAAACAGCATGCATGTGCCTTTAAAAATTGAGGAGTTCCCTCAATTCCTCATGGATCCCATCATCAGAACAGAACCAAATTAAAATGGGACCAACTCGGAGGTAGCTCCTTTCAAACAAAAAAAGAATTACTCAAATCGGACTACGGATGTCGGAGTAATCGGTGAACGTACATAGAAAAAAAAAATTGCCACAACCTAATACAGAACCTCTTCCTTCTATGAAATTGAAGTCGGTTAAAAACTGATATACCTTAGGGTGGTATTCCATCTGTCCAATATATTGGTCTGTGTATTTTCGTCTCATATTTTGCTTAATGAGAGAGTGAAAGAAATTGGAATTGGAAAAAAAGAATTGGTTTAAGGTACATTGTGCAATAAAAAAAAAACACATTTTAGTAGGTACTAATAACTTTTAATTACCGTTTTTTCTAACCCTACAAACAGAACATACGTTCTTAAAACAAATGCACAATGCCTTTCACCCCAGAACAGGGTCCGCCCATAAATTTCAGTTACACTTTAGCAACACCCTTCCGGATTTCCGGAGCGAAGTTCCCAAGTTCCGAGTGAAAGGTCTGAATTTAACTGTACAGCCCTTGAGTCGGAAGATGAAAGCTTGGCGGAAACACGGCCTTGCACCCAAGGCTAAGAACTTAAGGCACAGGCTTAAGGAACAAGGCTTAAGACTAGGCGTAAATCTGGGAGCCTAGCCAAGTTGACAATTCGTACATGAAAAAACGCAAAACAAAATAAAACCGGCCAAGTGCGAGTCGGAGTTGCGCACGAAGGGTTCCGTACCATTACGCAAAAAACAGAAAAAAAAATCACGTTTGTTGTACCTATGGGCCCCACTTAAATATTATTTTATTTTGGTTTTAGTATTTGCTGTTATAGCGCAACAGAAATACATCATCTGTTAAAATTTCAACTGTCTCGCTATCACGGTTCATGAGTTACAGCCTGGTGACAGACAGACGGACAGACGGACAGAAGGACAGACGGACAGATGAACAGACGGACAGCGGAGAGTCTTAGTAATAGGGTCCCGTTTTTACCCTTTGGGTACGGAAACCTAAAAAATATTTCGGAAAGACAGATGCTATGAAAAATCACGTAATTATTTCCATACATTATTTATGTTTCTAATGGCGTTTGTGAGTGTGGGTTGACACAATTTTGCTAAACATCCAGTTAAGAGTGTTACTGTTGCCACTTAAAAGCGAAAATAATATGAAAGTAATTTCATACTTATTGCATGCATTCTGTACATTTGCAGACACGTAACATTTGTACGGTAAACATCATTTATTCATTCGGTAAGATAGAAATATCTCAACAGCCGCAATTATTTCGAAAAGACTTAACTGCCATACAATTCTTATGAAAATTTAGTCATTTCTAGAAAATTCTTAAAAATGTTAGCTTGAATTTCATGAGAAGCCGACGTCTGGCAGAAAATATGGAATGTACTCTATTTCTGCAAGTTATTTTAACATGACGTGTTTCCACTATACAGTGTAACGGAAAATTGCGGGTCATTTCTGGATGAGATTAGCTCAGTACCGGGACAAGTGGCGTACTAGAAGTGAGGCCTATGCTCAGCAGTGGGCGATAAAGGGCTGATATGATGATGAGTGTAACGGAAAGTGTTGTGGTTTATCACTACACCTTATAAAACCAAGTCCCCCACCGCGTCTGTCTGTTTGTGTGTTTGTAGGTATGTTCGCGATATAAAAAATGTAGAGCAAAGCTACATCTCGACACAGCAGGGCTCGGAACCGGTTTTTTTTTTAATCCCAAAATAGCCCAATATTTTTAATTATTTTATGCTCTTTACGTAGGACTGAGTCATATTTAGGTAACAACTTCGTAAAGATTGTCCCATTCAAAATGAAATAATAAACCAAAGAACGGAAAATAACGTAATAATACCGGTATTTTTTCTATGAAGAAAAAACCGGTTCCGAGCCTTGCTACGCAGCGCCAAAGAGTCAAGCCGATCTGAAATATGCTGACAGACAGCCATTCGAGTTACTCTCCGTTGCTGTCCACAGAGAAAAACCGGTCCTAGGGTGCCCCTGCCACATAATAAATAATAGTACTAGGTACAGAAGACTCACTCTCTAACAAAACGCGTCTGTTACGATCAGGACAGGTATGGCCAGGTGACGACAGCACCACGCGTGGCTTATGGCTAGCCATCAAAATTGGTGTGGAACGGATGTACTTTTAGCTACCTGTAACAAAGCGACGAAACCGCGGAGTGAGCCACGCTTGCCCCTGCCTATAGATGAATACATTTGGGCGAACCTGCGACTTGTAAATTTATGGAAAAAGAGCCAATGGAAACGCGCGGCAGGTGGAACCGCGCCGGAACTCGAGATCCGCCGAGATAGCACATCCGCGAGATAAACTTAATGGGGTGCGCGCTTTGAAAAAATGATCATAATAACATCTATCTGCTCGATGTGAACATACATATTTAATATAGAGGGACTTAATGGCATATTAACGCTACCTGCACAGTGTAGGGGCTAGTGATCCAAAAGACTCGAGCCTTTGGAGCTCTATTTTTTAGGGCTCACCTCATTCTCTTAACGCCTAAAAGGCTAAAAGCCTATTTAGCTCTTTAGCCCCCGAGCCTAGTTCTATTTAAGAGCCTAGACTCTTGGGGCTAATAACCTTATTAAGCCCCTAAAAAGCCTATTTAGCTCTTTAGCCCCAAGCCTTAATAAGGTTATTAGCCCCAAGAGTCTAGGATCTTAAATAGAACTAGGCTCGGGGGCTAAAGAGCTAAATAGGCTTTTAGCCTTTTAGGCGTCAAGAAATGAGGCGAGCCCTAAAAAAAGAGCTAAAACGCTCGAGTCCTTTGGATCACTAGTAGGGGCCCACTGATTACCAGTTCGCCGGACGATATCAGCCTGTCAGTTACACACAAAATGACAGCTCGGAACAATTGTCCGGCAAACTTGTAATCTGTGGGCGCCTTAAGGACACGACGGTGCTGTACAGTCACCTGCAATAATATCGTACACAACGAAGGCCTCATAAATATCTGACACGATCGTATTTGTAGAGCCTAAGAGCGTGTCACATATTTTTGCGGCCTTAGAAGAGTAAGTGCAGGTGACTGTACAGCACCATATAAGTATATATGTTTTATGTGTTCTTTTGAAGCTATACTGCGCCATCTACATCAGCTGTCTAAAACTTGCATTGAGTCGCATGTGTTTGTACATAGTTGTAAATACATAAATAAATTAAAATTGAATTAATAGCAAAAAAATCATTGCCATAATAACTCTTTTACAAATAAATAAGTAATATTAGGTACCTATAATATTTTTTATTACATTCGTAGCAAATAGGTAGGTACTAGGTATGATGTAATAAAATATACGTTTAATAAAGCCTAGTAGGTACCTACCTAATATGAACATTATTTATGTGTAATACAGACGCACTGTAAGACGGCTCAGCGTTTTATGAAGCGTCATAAATTTGTTGAAGCGCTGCTGGGCGAAAATAACCTCTTAAACCTGAATCGCAATTATTAGGTGTACGCACTGAGCGGGGAGACGGGCGGATTTTAGTGACGTTTTTTTAACGGCTCAATTTTAGCATGCAATCTAAATGTAATGACTACTACTAAAATAATTAACTAAATCAATCTTACAAATATCATTTCGTTTGATATTAGAACCATGCTTACTAAACAATACGAATATCATTCTTGAGCTTACTGTGGGGCTTAGTCAATTTGTGTAAAAATGTCCTATAATATTTAATATTTATTTATTCATATGGTACGATAATGGAGGAAATTTTGTCATTGCATCGAAATCTAATTGAATAACAATTAAAAATACTTTAAATAAATACATTTTTTTTAACTGCATATTATGTGATTATCCAGGCAAATGGCACAACCGCGTCGATAGTCGTACCAATAAGTTAACTCTGCATGCCATTTTAAATGAGAAAGTGTGGTAATGTCATCATTATTATCAAATTTCTATGTAGATGTGACGTTTATAATGACACGTTTTCACTTTGTTCTATTTAATTAGGTGCAAAGTTAGCTTAGACGGACTCTAATATATTAATATTCTTATCATTATCAATAATCATCATTAATTCTTTATCTTATCATTATTAATTGACGTGTGTATATGTACAGTTTTAGGTTTAATTAGTTTTAGGTGTGTGTGTGAGTTTATTTTTATGTTTTTGACATGTACGTTTTTACCGTATTAAACACTCTGAATCTGAATCCGAATCTGAATGCCGACACATCTTATCAATATCGTTCTTTGTTAATGCACGTAAATCTTATTCTGGAGCAAGTTCGTATTTTTTGTTTTTATTCATGCAATATGGCCCGTATTACATTATACCTTATAAGCTAACATACATATAAATTTCATAAACTTAAATACTAAACACTATTTTGGCGACAGAACGGGGTAGCTCCGTTGAATCGTCTGCTCTTGTGTCAGATTCGGCAGTTTGCCCCGGAACCTCCGAAGACACCCTTCGGCCAGAAGTCAGCGCACTCGATGGTCCCTTGCAGCGGTGCGACACGCGCACCACAAAATAGTTGAAGTGCACGTAGTGGCGCGATCGAAGCTGGAACACCCTCAGCGTGTAACGGGTCTGGTGTACATACTCCACCATTTCAGCAGCCGTGGCGGTGTAATACAGGCGCGACACGTACAGCGTACTCGGTATTGTAACAATTGTATAATGTGCCGCGTGCAAAACCACAGTGCGTTTACCAGAGCCGTCTACGCACAGTTTCTTCCGTTTTACACGTTTAATTAAAACCCTCCCACTCTTAATGTCGGCTGATATTGTCAAACTTGAATTCCGGGGAGATTTACTGGGTTTTTAAAAAAATCCCTAAATTTTTAGGTGAGTTTTTTAACAGGGAATATTTATTTAAGCCCCGTCTGGCGGTTTTGTAATGGGGATGGTTTACATATTTTTTTCGTTTATTTTAGCTCAATTTATGTTTCTCTCATACAAGGCTGTTAGCTGAAATGAATCTGCAAATATATTAAATTTAACGTAAAAACAAATAGACAAAAAATTCGTAAAATAGAGTCGGACCAAGAAAAGTCTGCAGCGGATTTGATAGCCCACGCAGTGCAAGTGTTATTTATACACCACGAACTTCTATGAAATTATGAAATTTCATAGAAGTTTGACATTTAAAATAACACTTGCACTGCGTGGGCTATCAAATCCTCTGCAGACTTTTCTTGGTCTGACTCTAACGTAAATTCATAAAACCCCACCGACGTAGCTTAGCGAGCATTTAATAACTGGAGTCGCCTTTAAGAGCTTACCCCTCTGCCGAAAAACTTGCACAATGGTGCAAACTTTTGTATGGACTGACATGTGACATACAAATCATGTAGAAATATAAGAATAAGAATAAGAATAAGAATAATTTATTGAGAAAACCTTATTGCTAATGTTACATTATGCGTGAACTTTTACATTTTACGTACATTGTTACGTGCGCCTGAACTAGGAATATAATCCTGTATCTCAGGCAAAGAGATAATAATACTAATTTAAAGAACAATAAAACAAATTAAAATCATGAACATAGAAACATGAATAGGTATTGAATTATCTTACACTAAGTATTGCTGTGTCAGTGTCTAATAATTCTATAAAGTAGGTCGATCGTGTTTATTTTATTATTACGTTGTTATTAGTTTACCTTAAAAATAGTTAAGAGGCAAGAATTGCATTTTGATAGGTTTACGGTTAGTAGGGCAAATTAAACATAAGGTACCTATTGTTGGGTAAATAAAGCACTTATTGATGACAATTCTATACAAACATAAATACTTAAGTATGAAAAACATTATCGATCTATACGTGTATAACAAATGATAATAACTACAAACCAACTAGTTAGGTATACTTAGACAAACAATTAAAATTAACAGATAATCTTTTAAGTAGCATGTATAAATATTAGCCCTCCCCATAATCAATTGAGTTTATGTACCGTCGTTCGGCCATTTTCCTGACGGGACAGTCAGGGTCTCCAGTTATATGACCATTGGGTTTTTTAAAGAGACTGCATGATGCGCATTTGGGATATTCTGCTTTAAACGGGCAATCCTTGTCCGAGTGCCCTAAATTACTGCAATGTCCACAGGTGGGCTCTGATTGCTTGCATGTTTTGGCAGCATGGCCGTAAAAATGGCACTTGAAACACTTTGTAACAGTTGTGAAGTCTCTGACAGGACACGATGACCAGTTGATGAAAGCTCGGTTCTGAGATATGAGAGCTCGTCGTATATAGGCTGGAACTTCTAACACGTAGTTACAGGACTCTGCATCTTTCTTACCCGACTTATGGCTTAATTTGATAGACGCTAAGAAATTTTCCCGAGTTAGGTCTGGAAACTTGTCGGCTATATTCTGTTCATATAAACAACTGTAGACCTCTTGTTCCCGTAGAGCCGATGGTACGCCTACTATTACAACTCTGGGCCTGCGCTTGAAGGGTTCATCGATGGTGAGATTCGGGGATGTGTTTTTAAATGTCAATTTCAATTTTTCTATGTCGTCCTTAGTATCAGTGCTGATGATAACACCGCCATTTTTAACTTTACGCAGCGCTCTTACGTGTAGTTTCATTTCTTCAGGATTAATAATTTTTTGTACTAGGTTTTTCGTTTCCTCGCTTGACTTCGACTGATCTTTAGGATAAATTGCGACTGAGCTCAAATTATTAGGACGAATTTAGTTTTTGTTACTTACTGGTTTTCACCATATCGGCAAAAGAAAGTGCGTGTGTGGCCGGTCTGTTAGTGTTATCGATACTGTCCTTGAGGGCTCGGAAACTGTCTGATAGGTCTTGTTTTCCTTGAAGCGTCTGAAGAGTGCAGTGGTTAACGAGTGCCTTTGCTTTAAGGCCTTGGTAAAGAACTGCCAAGTTTGCGGAACCGTGGGAAACCTTTCGGCAAAGATTGTGGATCCTGAGTTTTTGGTCGGAGTTCAATTTGCCTTCCGTCGATATGCTGCAGATTTCACTAAGAGATTTATCTATGGTGCTCATCCAGTTCTGGATCTCTGATGTTGGTACCGGGTCAAGACTGGTCTGGTCTTTTGAGCTCGTTGGTTGTGCATTTTCATTTCCGGTATTCGGTGGCACTGGTGTTGATGGCGGGGAACGCTGAATTTTGGAACTTCTGCCAAACGGACTGTTATTAGCACTCATAATGAATAAAGTTGTTTAAACACTTTGACGTCATAACTACTTGCACTACACAAGCAAAGAACATCGCATGACACAGTTTGTCAATATCGAGGTCAATGCATATTGCACACGATTTTAATTTGTATATTATTTAATTATAATTTCAACACGTCTGTTCGCATCGATAGTCGAATTGCAATTTATTTGCAACTACAAAAATAGCAATACATTTGACGTTCCCTCCCCCGCAAAAATCGGTAGACTGTTTCGTACAGAAAATGACAGCCATGACGTCTCCAGTTACTAAATGCTCTAAGCCGCTGACCTACGGTCGTAGCTCAACGTCGTAACTGATAACATGGGTTTCCCGGTATGTAGCGAAAATGCTACGTATAGAGGCAAAACGACAACGTGTCGCGATTTGCGCTGAATGGGTTAATAGAAAATGTCAAAATGTAGGAAAGTAATACTTATATTTAAAAAAAAGACTATATATCCATCATTTGGGCTTATAATCCAGTAACTTTGTCGAATTTTGTAACCTGGCTCTTTTGCGTCAAATCCGGTACTTCTGATCTTTTGCAGATTTGTTTATGATGTTGGCCCAATGAATAATCCAAGTTTGTGACTTCGAGCGCCGAACGCAACTTTGACAACCCTGTTTTGGGGGGTAGGCGGGGGGGGAGGGGCGGTACGATCTTGTGGCTACCGGGCCAAATTAGCTTTGATTGACCTTATAAACAATTGTGCCAACCGGCATCGCCTGAGACAAAAGTGTATATATACTCACTGCACTTACTTAGCCTACGAATACAAGTTCGAAAAACTTATACATTTTGAAAGGCTTTATCTCGGAAAATATTAGATGTATAGAGACAATTCTAGTGTCTTATTGTAGAAAATTTAGTCTACTTTAAAAACGCCCTAGGAAGTTACTATCAAAAACTAGTACTTTAGGGTTATAATCGCCCAAATGTAAAAAAAAATGCGGTTTATTCGATTTTTGACAAAGTTGCGTTCGGCGCTCGAGGTCACAAACTTGGATTATTCATTGGGCCAACATCATAAACAAGTCTGCAGAAAATCAGAACTACCGGATTTGACGCAAACGCAAAATGTATAATTTTACTGTATTATTAGTAAGGATGTCAATTTTTTTTCCGTTGCAGAAGGAGTAAAGTAGTTATACTCTGGCACAGCGACCTTGTCAGTAGGCAAAGGCGGCAAATTTTAAAAATGTCGGCGCGAAAAGTTGACATCCCATAGAAATTGAATTTCGCGACTTTTTCTACTGACAAGTTGAGCGTGTTTCAGTATAGGTTTATTATTAACTAACTTATGTACAGTCGAGGACATAAATATGTATACATTTTTTCACCTTATTTCAATGGGTTAAGGTGAAGAAATGTATACATATTTATGTCCTCGACTGTACAAATAAAAAAGATAGCAAATACATGATCATCCTATTAAAGTAATCCATTGAAACAGGTGCATAAATCGCGGCCTGCAATAATGTATTGCATCCGTTGATACTGTATTAACAACGCATTGTCGCGTTGAGAGATAAATCAGAGTCAGGCAGCGACAGAATACAAATCCTATTCTATTCTATAAAGCCAGGGCACAGAATAAATAATAGTACTAGGTACAGAAGGTTCACTGTCTAACAAAACGCGTCTATTACGATAGGTATGACCGCTAGGTGGCGCAAGCGCGAGCAGGCGTCCGTTCCGTAGCGGTGCGCGGCAACTACTATGGTTAGACACCAAAATTGGTGTGGACCGCATGTACTTGTAGCGACACGACGAAATCGCGGAGTGAGCCATACCAGGCCGCGTAGCCAAACTGCCAATCGCTAACGCTCCGTAGCGATCGAAACGCAACTGTCACTGTCGCACTTATAAGGAAGAGTGATAGAGAGACACAAAGCGTTTCGTTGTCGAAGCGATAGCGATTGTCACCTTGGCTAGCACGGCTGGCTAGGGATACACTAGAGGACATTCCTGCGATACGCGCGACTGGCGTGCCGTTGGCAAATTTCGCTCGATGTCTGGCTGTCGCGCGACATTTGTTGCCAGTGAATCCAGCACTGTAAACTGAAATAGATGTACTATCTTCCATCGTATTTTCACGGAAACGTACGAACGAGTCTTGCTATTTCAGTCAGTCTCGGTACAAAAAGTACTGAGGTTGACTGAAGTAGCATCACAAATACGAATGTTTCCGAGAAAATACGATGGAAAACAATTATGCACTATACATCTGTATACTAAAGAAAAAGATACTGACAAAGCCCTCTAGCGGCGGAGGCTGGATTCAAATCGGCGTCCTCAGAGGATCTACCGCGAAGCGCGTTCGACGTGTTGCGTCCCTGTCTCACTTACGTACGAATTTACAAGTGCGACAGAGAGGCAACACGACGAACGTGGTTCGCGGTAGGCCCTCAGTTTACGCGGCTTCCCCGTGCCCTGGATCTCTAGTCCAAATCAAAATCACTACACCTTATAAAACAAAGTCCCGCCGCGTCTGTCTGTTTGTGTCTTTGTTTGTATGTTCGCGATAAACTCAAAATCTACTGAACGGATTTTTACGCGGTTTTCATCAATTAATAGTGGGATTCTTGAGGAAAGTTTAGGTGTATAAGGCCATAGTCGGTTTTCCATAGTAAGTTGGCCCTTAAATCAATTTGATTCAGGTTTTTTTTTGTGAGTACCTCTTATGGTGAAGGATATTTTTGCTGAGTATCAACATCCTACTAGTGACAGTTTTTAGGGACTAGGGGTCGCTAGTACTTAATAAAATAAACTAATTTAATTTATTCTCAAAGTTGAGAGTTACATCTTCAATCTTTACATGAAGTGACAACCCTGGTCTTTACATTGTTGTTGTGCCCTAAAATAACAGCTTTGAGCTTACCATGATGGTGGCTGTGTGTTTATTCGCCACCATCGTTGTAGGTACTTGAATAAAAAATAATTGGATCCAAAACCCGATTACTAAGCGAAACGAGAGAGAAAAATATGTTAAGCACAACTTAACCGTCGGAAAAACCGCTCCCTTTACAGACAAATCACGTTACTCCAAGGTATGGGGTAAAAGTCGAGCGGTTCTGAAACTCGAGAATGTCTCTTCGGAAATTTCTCGAGAATGTTACCAAAAACTTTCAATAACCCCAAAATAACTCGTGAAATCCGTGGATTTGAGGATTTGGCTCATGGACAAATTTAGAGGAACGCAAAAAAAAGGTTTAATTTCTGGATTACATCACATTTAAAGTAATTTCAAAATTAGTAATTAAACTTTTTTGCTACCTTTATTTACCGACGTTTCGATACAGGTTTCACTGGTCGTGGTCGCGGCTAACTTAAACGCGAAAGTTTAAAATGTTATGTTACTGAAACATGACTTAAGTTCGAATAAAAATGCCCTTTATCACTATATCCCACATTTAAAGAAAAGTTGCAGTTGTTAACATACGCGCTTACTTAACTTTCGTGGGGTCATTTTTAGGGTTCCGTACCCAAGGGGTAAAACGGGACCCTATTACTAAGACTTCGCTGTCCGTCCGTCCGTCCGTCTGTCCGTCTGTCCGTCCATCCGTCCGTCCGTCCGTCCGTCCGTCTGTCTGTCACCAGGCTGTATCTCACGAACCGTGATAGCTAGACAGTTGAAATTTTCACAGATGATGTATTTCTGTTGCCGCTATAACAACAAATACTAAAAACAGAATAAAATAAAGATTTAAATGGGGCTCCCATACAACAAACGTGATTTTTGACCAAAGTTAAGCAACGTCGGGAGTGGTCAGTACTTGGATGGGTGACCGTTTTTTTTTTGCTTTTTTTTCGTTTTTTTTTTGCATTATGATACGGAACCCTTCGTGCGCGAGTCCGACTCGCACTTGCCCGGTTTTTGAGCTCTAGTCAAGACTTCAGTATACAGGACCATTCTCCAACTCATTTTCCCATCCCTATTGTTTCTCCCACTGGCAGACCCCAAGGGCCCATAAATAATAATAAGTGTGACACCGCAAGGATCGCGCGGCTTAGCCATTGGTATTATTCTTATGGTCTTCATAAAACTGGATGGTTTTTTTTTCGGGAGATAACGGCACCATGCCAATGTGGTGTTTATACGGTTAAGGTTATGGTTAGAAAGGTTCGATATAAATAAATAAATATTAGGGGACATCTTACACAGATCAACCTAGCCCCAAACTAAGCAAACAAAGCTATGGGTGCTAGGCGACGATATACATACTTATAATATATAAATAAATACATACTTACATAGAAAATACCCAACACACACCAAGACTCAGGAATAAATATTTGTGTTCATCACACAAATATATGCCCTTACCGGGATTCGAACCCAGGACCATCGGCTTCACAGGCAGGGATAGATAGATATAGATTCGAATGCAAGAAAAAGTGCCCTTTGAGAAGTTCTGCTGATGTCTACATGTAGATATATAAATCTACATAACCCTTTAGTCCTACAGGGGCTATTCATAAATTACGTCATACTATAAGATTTACGATAACCGCATAACCTAAACAAAGCGGACCTCGCTCTAATAGGCTAGATGACAAATTTTCATTTATGGTATCAATCGATCAGGTTTATTTTTAGGATCAAATGTCTATATGGGACCCATTGCATTAAATCAATACAAAAGTCAGAAATGATAGTCACGGCTCCTAACAAAACGATAAGTAAACGTGACGTCAAGGTCACTGAGAGTCCATCTTGAAGTATGGACAAAAGAAGAAAATTTAGTTTTCGTCGGTCAAATATTGCGTTTATGTATATAGTTGCTTTACATTTTTTTTTTTATAAAATGTAAGGAATCGAACTTATTTCCTTTTTGGAAGTTAAAAAAAAACTTAAAATTTGGAAGCTTTCAGGTCTTGTATATACTTTTGTATTATTTCCATATATTATTTTAATATACACAAAATTGTGCTAAATTGCTCATTTGCTATCAATTTTACTAGATTTTGTTATAAAATTCAACTTGTGTCATCATCCCTATTAGGGTCTCCCCTGATATATCGACGCGCATTCGGCAAAAGCCGATAGGAAAAAGCTTTATGTCCACGCAATAAGAGCGAAAAAGTCGTCGTTCGGCTCGGCTCGCATCGGCCGGCGCCTGCCGACGCGTCGACGGCTTTTTCGCTCTTATTGCGTGGACATAAAGCTTTTTGCTATCGGCTTTTGCCGAATGCGCGTCGATATATCAGGGGAGACCCTTAGCCTCTCTACTAATTATACCGCACCGAAACAAAGCCCGACGTTCTTTGATCATCGCTCTAATTGGAGACAGAAAAAGGCCCTTCTTATGTTTTGGGGACATACACATATTGGAGCAAAATGAAATTCAAAACAGGTGGCCGGTGGCCTTAACCACAAAAAACCGGCCAAGTGCGAGTTGGATTCGCACACGAAGGGTCCGTACCATTACGCAACGGAAAATAAATCACGTTTGCTGTATAGCCCCACTTAAATATTTTTTTTGTATTTGTTGTTATAGCGGCAACCGAAATACATCATCTTTGTAAATTTCAACTGCCTAGCTATCACGGTTCATGATTCATGAGATACAGCCTGGCGACAGACAGACAGACGGACAGTGGAGTCTTAGTACCTAATAGGGTCCAGTTTTCACCCCTTTGGGTACGGATCCCTAAAAATTATAGTATTCTCATTTTTACAGAAATCTCGCATGTTTCATACTATACAATAAAGTTCATTTTCAAATAAAATTCAAAGAGTGCGTGACATAAAGTCGTTCCGAGAGGTTCTTTAATCATTTTTAGGTTTTTCATATATCAGGCATAGATAAGTCGAGGGACGGCCATATTAATGATTTCATAAAACAGGCGATCTGTTCGTTTGCCTCCTCATAAAAAAGAAGCATTCTCAGGATATCTGACCTAGACAAACGAACGTAGTATATTCCAATAATGTTAAATTACACTCCACACGAAACCAAAATGGTGGAATCTACAGTTACTTTCCACTAAAGTTGTGGCTTTGTCTCCCGGGACTAAAGTTTCGTACAACTTGTAGCCCATATAATTCACGAGCTAAAGTTTTAACAAGTTAACCAATAAATCGAACTCACATACCATACATACATACATAGTTTGTAATGTAGAATGTATTATACCGGGTGTGGCCTGTAATATGAGCATATCTACCAAAGCGCTTTCACATTAGGTATACAATCTCATACCTTAAAATCCGTATTCAGGGTGTGCCAAAGATATTATATTAAACAAACAAACCTAAATACTTTTGATGAAATATATACCTATAAGGGTTCTTAAGCATCCCATAAACTTGTAATTACCAATTTTAAACTATTTCCAGCTTTAAATTGTCTAAAAGGGAACTCCCGTAAATTTAATATGAGTATTTTACGGCGTGGAAATATTCTACACAAATCTCGAAATATCCTATAACTTATTATTTTTATATTAATTTAAACCTTATTGTAAGAAATATAAAGTTTAAATTTAAATACAAGATTAACGAGAGCTATGAATGTCGAAGGTAGTCGAATTACAGACTAAAATTCACGTGGTTTGAATTTTAGGATTTCAATAAGTAAATGAGTTTAAAGTTTTAATAACTTCTATGGTTAGAATTATTTTAACAGTGCTTAAGTAATTAAAATTGGTTAAAATTTTAGCAGATTGATTTACTCATAGCAGAGTGGTAGGGCGGTTTCAGACTAGCGTTTTATAAGTGAATTGCATAAATTTTTACATATGGAGAGTTCCATTCGGCAATCGATGCGATCAGACGTGTTGAAATTATAATTAAATAATATACAAATTAAAATCGTGTGCAATATGCATTGACCTCGATATTGACAAACTGTGTCATGCGACGTTCTTTGCTTGTGTAGTGTAAGTAGTTATGACGTCAAAGTGTTTAAACAACTTTATTCATTATGAGTGCTAATAACAGCCCGTTTGGCAGAAGTTCCAAAATTCAGCGTTCCCCGCCATCAACACCAGTGCCACCGAATACCGGAAATGAAAATGCACAACCAACGAGCGCAAGAGACCAGACCAGTCTTGACCCGGTACCAACATCAGAGATTCAGAATTGGATGAGCACCATAGATAAATCTCTTAGTGAAATCTGCAGCATATCGACGGAAGGCAAATTGAACTCCGACCAAAAACTCAGGATCCACAATCTTTGCCGAAAGGTTTCCCACGGTTCCGCAAACTTGGCAGTTCTTTATCAAGGCCTTAAAGCAAAGGCACTCGTTAACCACTGCACTCTTCAGACGCTTCAAGAAAAACAAGACCTATCAGACAGTTTCCGAGCCCTCAAGGACAGTATCGATAACACTAACAGACCGGCTACACACGCACTTTCTTTTGCCGATATGGTGAAAACCAGTAACAAAAACGAAATTCGTCCTAATAATTTGAGCTTAGTCGCAATTTATCCTAAAGATCAGTCGAAGTCAAGCGAGGAAACGAAAAACCTAGTACAAAAAATTATTAATCCTGAAGAAATGAAACTGCACGTAAGAGCGCTGCGTAAAGTTAAAAATGGCGGTGTTATCATCAGCACTGATACTAAGGACGACATAGAAAAATTGAAATTGACATTTAAAAACACATCCCTGAATCTCACCATCGATGAACCCTTCAAGCGCAGGCCCAGAGTTGTAATAGTAGGTGTACCATCGGCTCTACGGGATCAAGAGGTCTACAGTTGTTTATATGAACAGAATATAGCCGACAAGTTTCCAGAACTAACTCGGGAAAATTTCTTAGCGTCTATCAAATTAAGCCATAAGTCGGGTAAGAAAGATGCAGAGTCCTGTAACTACGTGATAGAAGTTCCAGCCTATATACGACGCGCTCTCATATCTCAAAACCGAGCTTTCATCAACTGGTCATCGTGTCCTGTCAGAGACTTCACAACTGTTACAAAGTGTTTCAAGTGCCATTTTTACGGCCATGCTGCCAAAACATGCAAGCAATCAGAGCCCACCTGTGGACATTGCAGTAATCTAGGGCACTCGGACAAGGATTGCCTATTTAAAGCAGAATATCCCAAATGCGCATCATGCAGTCTCTTCAAAAAACCCAATGGTCATATAACTGGGGACCCTGACTGTCCCGTCAGGAAAATGGCCGAACGACGGTACATAAACTCGATTGATTATGGGGAGGGCTAATAAATACATGCTATTAAAAGATTATCTGTTAATTGTTTGTCTAAGTATACCTAACTAGTTGGTTTGTAGTTATTACCTACCATTTGTTATCAACGTATAGATCGATAATGTTTTTCATACTTAAGTATTTAATGTTTGTATAAAATTGTCATTAATAAGTGCTTTATTTACCTTATGTTTAATTTGCCCTACTGACCGTAATCCTATCAAAATGCATTTCTTGCCTCGTAACTATTTTTAAGGTAAACTAATAACAATGTAATAATGAAATAAACACGATCGACCTACATTATAGATATTATAGACACTGGCACAGCAATACTTGGTTACTAAGTGTAAGATAATTCAATACCTATTCATGTCTCTATGTTCATGATTTTAATTTGTTTTATTGTTTATTGATCTTTAAATTAGTATATTATCTCTTTGCCTGAGATACAGGATTATATTCCTAGTTCAGGCGCACGTAACAATGTACGTAAAATGTAAAAGTTCACGCATAATGTAACATTAGCAATAAGATTTTCTTAATAAATTATTCTTATTCTTATTCTTATTCTTATAATTTTTATTTATTTATTTATTTAAGCACCTGTAATAGTCTAAAGTTAATTGATTCCATTGTGTTACCACAGTTACTTAAGCCATTTCTATTTAAGTTAGATGCATGAAAGGGTTCTTATTTGGAGCGCAATAAGAGCGCGTCATATATTTTTGCGGCCCTAGTTGTGTAAGATACTATTGCTGATGACTGTACATGTACAAACAGCAACACTCCTAACTGTACATCGGAGGATCTTATTACAAAAGGCATAAGTTCCACCGATGTACAGTTAACAGTATGGGCGATGGAAGAAAAATAGTTATTTGTACAACAAGAGATCAAAGTTTGATATTTCTTCGAGTTTTCTTATTTCTTATTTTGAGTCCCGTGCAAGCGAAAGATTCTATAATATTATTAATATAATTTAGAATCTTGAGCGTAGTAAGGGATTCAAAAGCGCACTAGATGTAAATAACTTTGATCTCGTGTAGTACACAAAATTTTTCACCCTAAGCAGTGAGCACATACCTAGAGGGACAGAGATAATAGAACCCAAGTATATCGAACTTGTATTAGACCCCGCATGTTGAAATGACATTTGACTATAAAGGTCACTTGAATGTCATTTTGTCTCACTCAGTGAGCAAAATCGCATTTTGCTCACTGAGTGAGACAAAATGACTCAGTGAGCAAAATCGCATTTTGCTCACTGTTTTTAAGAAGCAAAGTACCCTTGTTCGAGCTGCTGAGGTGAAAAAGTATGTTCTTAGCTTTGAGTACGTATATTTTTGGCAATCACAAACATACAATCGGGTAATTTAAACAAAATACAAAAAAGTTGAGTTAAAATCACGTTAAATACCCTATTCTTCGCGAGGAAACAGGAGCTGAGTTTTAAATATTTTAGGTAAATATACCCGTCTCGCTAACGGAAGCGGCACCTAAAAGTAGTGCGATAAGGACAAGGCGAAAAATCCTGCGTAAAAATCTCAAAAATCGAGGTTTCGTACTCCTCTGTTTCCTCCTCCAAAACTTAACCAATCGTAACCAAATTTGGAAATCTAAATGATTATGAAATTATCTGTGTCGGACCGTTTTGCTTTTTTGGCTAATTGATATCAGTTTTGAATGCCACGCCTCTCATTGCGGCATAGTCAATTAGGCCATTTTGGCCGTTTTTGAAGGGCTCTAGCGCCTTAAAAAACAAAAATATCAAAAAAAGCAAAACGGTCCGACACAGATATTGACAATATTAATCTGTGTTGAAAAAATCATTGCTCTAGCTTCAATAACCACGGAGGAAAACGAGGAGTACGTTTGTATGGAAAAATGACCACTCCCGTTGGCTCTTAAGGGTCCCACAGATTACCAGTTCGCCGGACGATATAAGCCTGTCAGTTGTTCGGAACTGTCACCTTTTACGATTAACTGATAGGCTGATATCGTCCGGCGAACTGGTAATCTGTGGGCCCCTTTACTTAACTATATGCCTTTTTTGATGACGATGACTTTTATACAACTTTCATCTGATCACAACAGATTTTTTTTGGTGTGTTTCTTGAAATCGTTTAACGGCGCCATCTGCCTAAAGTTTTGTGACCTCATGGATCAGATATGTTCAACTTGTCCGGTGTAGAACAGCGTTGGATGAAGGTACCTCAGGTTGTAGTAGGTGAATACTGCAACGTCGCCGAAGAAATGGAGAACTGAAAACAATAGTCACCATCATATACTTAGATATAGTGCATAATTGTATTCCATCGTATTTTCTCGGAAACGTTCGTACTTGTCATGATACGTATCAACCTCAGTATTTTTTGTTCCGAGACTGGCCGAAATAGCAAGACGCGTTCGTACATGGCCGTGAAAATACAATGGAAAATAATTTTATGCACTACATCTATACGTAAACATAAGTATGAAAATAAAAACATTGACCGCCTTTTTGCATTTTTTCCCTAAGCAGTAAGCAATTTTGTGTTAAAATAAATAAAACAGTTTAAACAGTATTTACAATTGCAGTTATGAATGCAACTAATCTGCATATTAACATTATCATGACATTAACCCTAGTTATACATGCATTGTTACGAAATCATAATATATGCGTTGCTAAGACTATAGAACCGCTCGCTCAAAAGGGAGGGTAATAAATAGGGTAATTGGCCAGTAACTGGCCACCTGTTAGTAACCGGCCATCCTAAACTAAAAATGAATTCTATTCACCTATAAACACAATTCATAATAGAGGTGGCTATTTATTAAAGGCTGGCCAGTTATTGAAACCTTAAACTAAAATGAATTCTGTTTATAGGTGAATAGAATCCATTTTTAGTTGAGGGTGGCCAGTTATTGGCTGGTGGCCAGTTACTGACGAATTACCCTAGGTACCTAATACCTATAATATGTTTTAGGAGAGTTATTTATTTTATTATTTTTTTATGATATAGGAGGCAAACGAGCAGGCGAATAGCCTGATGGTAAGCAAATAACGTCGTACATGGACATCTGCAACACCAGAGAGGTTACAAATGCGTTGCCGGCATTTAAGATGAGAGACGCTCATTTATTCAATCTGTGACCGTTGTATCCGGAAAAACAGCGGGCGAGGCTGTTACAGACAGGCAGTTTAGTTAGATAATATTAAGCTGACTGTCTTTAGAAAAAAGTGTAGGTACACTTTTTCTAAAGACAGTCAGCCGTAGGTACCCTTAGGTATACCTGCTAGAACCGCGATTATTTTTAAGAAAGAAAAAAGCGGCCACCGAGGGTACAAATTATTTTTTTTATTTTTATTTTTTTACAAATGTATCTAAGATAGTTTTCAGATTTTCCCCAGTACTTGTAGTGTAAGACGATATTACTCGTACTTGCCAAATTTCATAGTTTCTAGGTCTACGGGATGTACCCTCTAAAGTTCGATTCCCTTGAAATCTTTTTTTTACGTTAACTTAGAAGATACATTTTTTTCACAATATCAACGGGTTGTAGACCTAAGTTTATGGTTTTAATTTCAACTCAATGCTTCCACGCGTTCCCGAGATAAAGGCTCTTGACAGACGACGGAGTAGGCGTAATAATAGAAAAAAACCTATCCGTTAGGCATTGATGCGGTCTGAAATGCATTAACATAGTATAACATTTACATAATATAGCGACATTAACCTCTATTATACTTGCATTACTCGTTTGCGACACCGCATTACGTATGCTCTAGTATTGTTAGCCGATACTAGATATTGTATTTTTTAGGGTTCCGTACCCAAAGGGTAAAAACGGGACCCTATTACGTCTAAACGTACGTCTTACGTAAATTCGACCTATGCCGCTGTGGCCCGGTGGCCGAATGGCACAGGCACCTGCCGCGGTAGCAGAGGACGCTGGTTCGATTCCAGCCTGGGGCACTGGAGGCCTTGGTCACTTTTTCTTAGTATATGACATTTATTTCAGCCTATTACGTCTGTCCGTATATCCATCTGCCTGTCACCAGGTTGTATCTCATGAACCGTGATAATACCCGCCGTTAGGCAGTTGAAATTTTCACAGAGGATGTATTTCTGTTGCCGCTATAACAACAAATACTAAAAAGTACTGAACCCTCGGTGGGCGAGTCTGACTCGCACTTGTCCGGTTATTTGGATTTGTAACCCTTTGTACGCCAAAGGAAAAATAAAAAATACACGTTGTGAGCGCAAGTGAGTCAAGATACTGTAGGCACTTGAATTAAACATGGTTAAATCATATAATTGTATTAACATAATTAATTGATTCAAGGATTTACTTGTGGAAATCGGAAAACTTGCAATGTTTATTTGTACGGTACCGTCGTTAAGTAAGTCGGTAAGTGCCGACCCAGAAATTAAGGTACCTACAGGAAATTGTCAAGTGTCGGGTATCAGTTTTCAAGTTGGTAAAATAGGCGAAGAATCCGCGTAGCGGTGTGGCACCCCAGTACCTCCTTCGCCGTAGGTACCGCGCGGTGCAGCGGCGCCGTGTGTAGCGTGTGTCTAGAGGCGTATTACCTACACAGCGATACAAAATTTCACGCAACGCCTCCGCCGTACCGCGCGGTGCAGCGGTGTCACACTGCTACGTGGGTTCTTCGCCACAGGTGCCTGATGACTATGACGGTCTGGATGGTCTGGATAAGGGTCGACATTGTAGATAAGTACCTTCGGAGGCTAGCAGTCAACGTTTAAGGCTTATGATGATATATGTATATGTGGGGAATTTACCTGCTCCGAGTAGAGTAAAAACCTCCAGCATGCACGCGTCACTCAATATAATTGCTTGGTATGTCGATGCTGATGGTTCTGGTATAAAATAATAAAAAAATCTGGTAAGAAAAGTATTAAATTTGTGGAAATCTTGCGCAAATGAAACTAGTAGACTAGTAAAATATATGGACAAAGAATGAGTTTTTCGGAACTTAATATATAACGTACGAAATATCATTTGATTTTCACCTATCAATAGAGTGATTCTTAAGGAAGGTTTTTTTCAAAGTGTTTAATGTTTGTTAAGGTTTTGTGTAACCCGTGCGAAGCCGGGGCGGGTCGCTAGTTCATTCTGAATTCAATATTTCTAATGACCGTATATAGTACAGTCGCGCATACTGCAGTACTATGGCCATGTCTCTAGGCGAGATAACGACTCCATAGAGCGACTGGTCGTAAAAGGAAGAGTGGAGGGAACCAGTACGGTTACCATCAGTTTGTCACTGACATAAACGCCGTCGAGAACGTAATTTACTTTCTATACATCCCGTTTGCACTAATATGCGAGTGCGAATAAAATCCGCAGTGGGAAACCGCGTATCTGACTGTGCCAGACATTCTGCCAACAGAGAGAGATGGCGGGAGATCGTGCGAAGAGCTGTGTCCGCCTCTACTGCCGATGCGGACGTCTCAACTTGACCACGCCCGCTCTGTCAAGAACGATACTCATACTCATACGACAGAGAAGAGAAGAAGAAGAATGACAATTGACATCATTCTGATTCTGGTCGCGTTTTTTATTTTTTACAGGCATTATTAATAATATTTCGATAATATTAAATATCTGGGAGACCGAGCTTTGCTCGAAAAACATATAAAAACTCAATAATGCGCGATTTCTCAGAGATAAGACCTAGCTAGATCGATTTTTCGCCGTCGAAAACCCCCATATAGCATCGAAATCGTTAGAGCCGTTTCCGAGAACCCCGAAATATATATATATTAAAATAGATATACCAGAATTGCTCGTTTAAAGGTATAAATAAGATACAATTAAATTAAATCTTACCTCGTTCAATGGCAAGAAGAGCGAAATGCATTTTGAGGACTGAAAGTATCACAACATAGCCGCCCAAACCCGTAGAGGTCAAAATGCGGACCTGAAAACCGCATACAAATAGTTTTTAGTTTAGTATTTAAGATTTTTATTATTGTACCTACATATATGCTCGTTTGTGAGGTATGTATCTATGGGCCTCAGTTGCCTGAAAATAAATGCTTTAATTGATTGATTGATTGATTAAAAGATTCGACAAATTTAATGTTTCGGTTTTTTTTTTTTTTTTTTTTTTTTAAAAATGTCGGAGTCATGGGCGCCACCTTTCGGTCATATCTGTCGTAATAGGCGCATTTGTATGAACATTCTGTACCTAGTACTATTATTTTATTATGTGGCCAACGACTCTCCGAAGGGTCAGGCCGCGTAGCCAAGATGCCAATCGCTTACGATCCGTAGCGATCGAAACGCAACTGTCACTGTCGTACTAATATGGAAGAGTGATAGAGAGACATAATGCTTTTCGTTGTCGAAGCGATAGCGATTGTAAACTTGGCTAGGCCGGCAGAGATTGTAAGCCGTCAGTAATTTCGGGATCACCCAGGAGTTTAAGTTATCGTTCTTAGTTTATTTCACCTGCTTTTTAATATAATATTATTTAAAGACCTACTTACCCACATGATTCTGCGCAAGCCCGCAATGAGCGCCACAAGCAGCATCACCCCACACACCATCAGTGTCAGCAGTCCGACAATACTTGTTAAACTTATTACTGCGAAATTAAAATGAATTTGAGACGCATATCTTTTAAAGGCGCATGTGATATAAGGCTCACTGTACTCCACGTGTAAACGTGTTTTTACTATCAATTTGCGGCAAATCAAAGCCTTTCATACATTTGGTCCACCGCAATGTATGAACGGCCTTGATTTAAGGCTGCCACACCGGCTGCGTAGACGCGCACGTACGCGTGCGCTAAAATGTTGGAGCCGCGCACGCATTTCACGCAAGCGGTGTGTCGTCTCTCATAAGGAACTGTATATTACAACGCGCTCGTGCACGTCTACGCACCGCACCCGGTGTGCACAGGCCACACAGGCCTTTGCCGCTCGCGGCGCCGCGCGCTCGCGCCGCTTGCGTCTAGCTGCGGCTTAGAGCATTTAGTAATTTTTACGGGGGACGGGCATGTCAAATGTATGGCTATTTATACGTAACGTACAAATAGCCATGTCAGACTAGCGTCAGTCCACACAAAAGTTTGCACAATTGTGCAAGGTTTTCGTCAGAAGGGTAAGCTCTTAAAGGCGACTTCAGTTATTTAAATGCTCTAAGAGCTGCGGCCCAACAAGGAAACGTCAAAAATCACTTACTCTTAGCCGCATCAACTCCGTATATGCTGTCATATTTTTCTCTTTTAGCGATCACAATTGCTATCAAAATCACACCGAAAAAGATCTCCGCTATCCCAACGGCCAACACTGTAGGCCATAACTGTCCCACAAATCCAGGGTCATATGCCGCATAGGGCGTGTGCCAGAACTTACGGCAATCAGCCTTATTGCAAGCCTTGTAAGGACATTTTCGCTTGACACTGTCATCTGTAATTTTACATTTTGAATCACCGATTCGTTGCGGTAATTTGGCGCGCTGCGCGAAATTTACTTCAGAGAAATTCTGACTAAGCATTTTATTGTAATTTTGTAAGATATTTGGGGTTCCAGAATTTGACGCTTTGATGTCGAAAATGACAGTTTATGTCCTCTAAGTATACATCTGTGCGACTCGTTTTGAGTAAAAAGTCTATTTTCATTTTCTCTTAACTTTTTGATATTGCTGGAGACAAAATATGAAATAAATCCAGTGTGAACGGAAATAAAATACATCATAATTTCATAGAAGTTTTACGTTTAAAATAACACTTGCACTGCGTGTGCTATAAAAATCGTTGTATACTTGTTTTGGTCTGTTTCTAGAGTTAGATCAAGAAAAGTATGCAGCGATGTTGACAACACACGCAATGCACGCATGTGTTATTTATACGTCATAATTTCATATGTTTGACGTTTATAATAGCACTTGCACTGCGTGTGCTATAAAAATCGCTGCAGACTTTTCTTGGTCTAACTCTAGGCAGATAACGAATTTCGATTTTCTCGTTAGGCCACCTGTAAACATACGGCCTTCATGCATCAATGTCATAGTGAAAACTTGTCAAAAAACTGTTTAAGGCCTAGTATGTATAAGTTACTCTATGGTTTACTATGTGCACTAGTACTGCACTCTGGCGGCATAACATTGCAGTAATACACCCTAAATAAATATTCTCCTTACTTCCGATATTCCTTTATCATAAATGTCTTGCATTGCAGTGTCTTGTTAAAATTATAATGACACAAAACGACAAAGTTTCTAGGTAACCTATTTTATCGGAAAATGTAAGACGGTCTTTGTCTATCCAGATTTGATCCAGATCCAATTAAAAATAACTTCGCGTACCTACTACTTGCCTACTACTTTATTTAAAGCAGTATTCGGTTTTACGAAACAGAATTTAATTAAAGCTTAATTAACAATAAAGCAACACAGACCATAGAGTACCTAGTGAATGGCAATTCATTGCGGAGTGGTAACACTGGAAATAATTTTCCGTTCGCGCCAAAAGTTCTCGTGTTGTTACAAACGCTTTTGAGCTAAGGCGAGTCAAAGTTTCACTATAACCATCTAACAAACAAACAATAATTTATTTGCAAAAAAAGGGTAAATATTACATGTGTTAGTGTAAAATGTTGTTTCACCTTTTCTAACAGTTTTAAACAGTATGCAAATATTACAAATGTTATCATTTGATATTTACCAGTTGCTTTTCGGTGGAGGAAAGCATCGCGAGGAAACCGGACTAATCCCAATAAGGCCTTATTTTGCCCCCTGGGTTGGAATGTCAGATGGCAGTCGCTTTCGTAAAAACCAGTGCCTACGTCAATTCTTGGGATTAGTTGCATTGCATTCGACTCCTCGCCCTTCACCAAGCTGACAATTGTCGCCTGACATTGACAATTCAAGCAGTGGTGGCCGAGTGGATATGACGTCTGACTTTCAATCCGGAGGTCGCGGGTTCAAATCCTGGCTCGTACCAATGAGTTTTTCGAAACTTATGTACGAAATATCATTTGATATTTACCACTAGCTTTTCAGTGAAGGAAAACATCGTGAGGAAACCTGCATACATCTGCGAAGAAATTCAAAGGTGTATGTGAAGTCTCCAATCCGCATTGGGCTAGCGTGGGGACTATATAGCCCAAGCCCTCTCGCGCATGAGAGGAGGCCTGTGCCCAGCAGTGGGACGTATATAGGCTGAGATGATGATGATGATGATGATTGACAATTCGCCGGACATTGCTGGTTTAACAAGTAAACATTGAAGACACTTTGTTACATAGCGACCCAGGAATATAGGGGGCGTGCATGAACTAAATTTTTTTTTGTTTTCTTTTTTGTTTTTTTTTTGTTTAAAAAGTAATTAAATGTAGCATATAGCGTTGTTGTAACACGGGCATTACATTTAACTCAACCAAACAATTGAAATCTGTGACATATCAATGTCATTTCGTACATCAATCGACCGAGATTGTACTTAAGTTTAGTAGCAAATGTATGAACTCATTCTAAACACTAATCAATATGTAAGCCGGCCCTAAGGCAAGTGTACACGCTTGTAGAGGCCTTATAGGAAAAAAATAAATTATGGATTATCTCCGAAATGGACTTAATTAGAACATCGGTGTCTTTGAGAAAGTTACTTGATTTAAGCTCAGGAATGCACCCTTGAAATTAACGGAAATCAAAAAAAACACGGTGTATATAGGGGGCAGCATAGGGGGCTTCAGAGTTTTGGCACGAGGCGTAAATGTGACGTTTATGCTTCCGATGTAGCCCACAAGATGGCAGAACCTACTATGTACAAGGAAACGTACCTACGAGAACGGTAGATGGTATTAGCACTTGCTTTGGCAATGTACATGTGCACATATGTTCCCGATTCAGGCCACAAGATGGCAGACCCTCCAACGCGCACGGTCCCAATTAGAGATGCAACGGATAGTGGTTTGGCCGGATACCGGATATTCGGCATGGCCATCTGCCGAATATTCAGTATCCGGCCGCCGAATATTCGGTAGGCGGAACTATACCTACATTTCGGTTATTCACAGGTGCGCATTGTGCATGTTTTGTTTCCTAGTGAACGTTTGCGTGGACTCATTTCTAGGTTCTAAATGAATGCGCGTGCAACGTGCAAGTCAGTGGAATGTTTAAATTGTTTTAAAATAATAAACGAGTACGATTATGACCGTGACTGTTTCTTAGATCCAATTTGTTTACTCCGAAATCAACCAATGTTACTATCCGATATCCGGCCGGATTTTTAATTAATGGCCGGATAGGCCGGATACCGGACAGTAACCGAATATTCGGTGCATCTCTAATTGCCAGTGTCAGGTGACAATTGTCAAATTGGTGTAATAGTAGCATGTGCTCGCCAAGCAAGAAGAATACACAGGCCAGAAAGTAAAATGGCCGCCAGATAATGTCCTCGGCTAATTGTCGAGCGAGATTGCAGTAATCAGACGCCGCAATAAAGGCTTGTTTCGTGATTAAAGAATTAAAAATGGCGTTTGAATGCTTTTTGGCCGGCTTTGTGTAAAGTCCGTCTACGTTGCACCGAGCCTAGTCTGGCTATAACTGAAAGTAAACCAAAAAGAAGAGCTGGCGCTTACCTCGCACAACGCATTAGCATTGCAATACAGCGAGTAAATGCCGCCAGCATCCTTCGTACAATGCCTATAGAGCCTGTTTTAGATTTAAGCTAGTTATTAATTTCGTTTAGTAGTAGGTACCACTGTATATCTTTTATGTAATTAAATGGTACAGTTTGACAAAGAAGATAGAAATAGTAGGTAGTAGGTAGGTACTACCAATAGGTATTGATTACTATTGATTTGCTATTGATATTATAGTTGTGGCGCTATCGCTACGCATCCTCGAACACCTCTGGTGGGAAACCCAGCCTAAAACTACCCAACTAACTATAAGTAGTCCTTGGGGCCGATTTTCTGAATTCCGAGCGCTCGATTTTCTAACGTTAACTTACAGCGCCATCTGCTTCAGCTGCCGTATTCAGACCATTTTTAGGGCTCCGTACCAAAAGGGTAAAAACGGGACCCTATTACCTTACTAAGTCTCCGCTGTCCGTCTGTCCGTCCATCCGTCCATCAGTCTGTTTGTCACCAGGCTGTAACTCATGAACCTAGACAGTTGAAATTTTCACAGATGATGTACTTCTGTTGCCGGTATAACAACAAATACTAAAAACATAATAAAATAAATATTTAAGTGGGGTTTCTATACAACAAAGGTAATTTTTTTGCTGTTTTTTGCGTAATGGTACGGGACCCTTCGTGCGCGAGTCCGACTCGCACTTGGCCGGTTGTTTCAGACTATGCTTCTGCTATTAATAATTCATTGATACGGGGATTGAAAAAATTATAAATAAAATCCACTTGTTCGGTACCGTAAAATGGGGTAAGTAGGGATTACGAGGGCAGTTGGGTTTTATGTATGAATGGGGTGAGGATGGGATGACAGAGGGGTGAGTTGGATTTTACAGGCGTAAATTATATATATTCTAAAAATAAATCAAGCTATTATAATGTTCATAATCCCAAAGTGTCGATCCAACAATTTTCAAAACTCACCTTAGTAGGAAATCCCTCGTCACCCCAACTGCGGGTGAGCTGGGATTTCCTACTATTTCGTGTTTATCTCTAAAGTTATGAAATGAAACAACAAATTATCATTGACAAACTAAAATACATCCCGAACACTTTTTTTGTATATAAATCAATGTGCCACATATAAAAATAAGCTTTTATCCAGGTTTGAACTTCGATTTCGTCCCTACTCACCCCATTTTACGGTACTAGCTCTCCGTCTATATGGAGATTCATCTGATCGCGGTGCAAGCACATTAATCCACATCTGTCGCCTGACTAACGACCGGCCATTTATGATTTATAGCACTAATATTAAACCGAATGACCTACGAGTTATTCTAACCCTTTTACGAAGCGGGGTCCTACGACTCCTAACCTAGCATAACCCTTTTGGCTTATACTTTGATTTATAGCGTTACAAAAGCTCATCAGAAGCACTACCACCAGTTTTAACATTGACATATTCACTCACGTTTAAGTAACTTACTTTCTATGCATCTCGCTCGTACTCGCATATTAGTGCAAGCGAGATGTATAGAAAGTAATTTACGTAGACGCGAGTTAATCTGTCAATGTCAAAACTGGTGGTAGCCGTACAGGTAAGCACGAGAATTTAAACAAATAATTTCTAATGAGAATGTGATTACAAAAAATAGAAGTTAATAATAAATTTTAGCTCAGGTTACGATAAACAGTTTGTTTTTTAATAGTTTTTCTTGGCGGCTACTCTGATTTTCACCCATGAACAGCTGCCAGATATACGAGTTAAGAGAAGCTACCAGTGACGACGCGCCGTGTAATAAATAAGCCCTTGGCAAAATCTGCGTATTTTCTTTAAAATTTAGATAAGCTGTATAACTGTATTTGTTAAGCTTTTTTAATAGGTAACAGGGTTTTGTATAGGTAAATAAAATACACATTTTCCGGTAGCTCTCAGTCAATTATTCTGATTCAAGCAATGATTTAGTTTACCTAGGTACCATCATACCTAGGTCCCATACGCCACATTGCAGGCTAGCATGCACTGGGCCCAAGACAGAGCGGCTAGGAGAGCACTGGTGAAAAGTGTCCACATTCGTCACGTCCCATTCGATACGACAAGGAAGAAGAAGAAGAAGGTACCATCGTTTTTATACCTCCTAACTGTACGTTTCGAACCAAAATAAGCAACAATAACCCCTATTATTTACTTTACCAACAAAACCACCCCTAATAGCTCTTATAAACGAGTTTTTTTATTTATTTGCCAGCCTCCCCGTGAGTCCAAATTACGTTGCTCTGATGAGGTGATTCGTCATACAATTCCCTGGACAAATCACTATTGTAGTAATATGTTGTGTAGTAACGTGGGTATCGTCGCCCACATTGTTAACTGTACATCGGTGGTCCTTATTCCTTTTATAATAAGGTCCACCGTCCACCGATGTACAGTTAGGAGTGTTGCTGTTTGTACAGTCAAAATCATAAATGTACATTGCCATAGGGACCAAAATATTTAGAAGAAATGTATGTAGGTACGCACTTGACCATAAGTTCGTATTATTTAATGATTTTTGACATTGGAAATGTCTTTTCGTTCGCTCCAGTATACGGTCCGATTTCACGAAAAAGTGCGATCCCCTTATATCTCGGAAAGTTGTGAAGATATGATATTAAAAAATAGGCTCAAAAGACGCATAATCACGAGAGCTGTAAGGTGAAAAATAAATTGTGAATTAAACAAGTAAATAAAACAGAATTAGATAACAAAACTAGACGCCACCGGGGATCATAGAACTTGTAGCTTTCTCACATAAATATTAGGGGACATCTTACACAGATCAAACCTAGCCCCAAACTAAGCAAAGCTTGTACTATGGGTACTAGGCGACGATATACATACTTGTATAGATAAATACATAGAAAACAACCATGACTCAGGAACAAATATTAGTGTTCATCACACAAATAAATGCCCTTACTGGGATTCGAACCCAGGACCATCGGCTTAGCAGACAGGGTCACTATCCACTAGACCAGACCGGTCGACTGATAAAGAATAAGTATTGCGATACGTTCATAAGTCCCCGCGTACTTGTACAAATACAAATGAAATTCGAGTTATGAACTCTTACAGAAATAGAATAAAGTCTCAAATTCAAAAGCGCAAAAATTGGGTTGGGTCTTTAGGATATAGCGAGAAAATGCAGCCAGCATCTACGGCACCTGCCGCAGGGGAATAGTTTTTAGTTATTTATATTAAGTTTATTTTTATTTATTTTTAGAATTAGATGTTAAGTTTTATATGTACGTTCGTATTTATATATTTTGTCTTAAACATATTTTGTCAAACAGCACTTAACGTTATTGAACAAATAAGGGAAATTTCACACCAACGTTCATTGAAATGTACACTGAAATGGCATCCCAATTATAATATCTCGGGAAACATACAAAAACTCAAAAATACGTGTTTTACCAGAGATAAGACCTAGCTAGATCGATTTTTCGCTCCCAAAAACGCCCATCTAGCTAATTTCATCTAAATAGAGCCGTTTCCGAGATCCCCGAAATATATATAGATGGTCAAGCAAATCTTGTCAGTAGAAAAAGGCTATCGTAGGTTATCGTCCCATAGAAAATTTGAATTTCGCGCCTTTTTCTACTGACAAGATTTGCTTGACCTAGTATAAATATGTCTATATACAAGACTTGCTCGTTTACAGGTATAAGATAAGATACCCCCTGCATGATCATTTGTACCTAGTAACTATATAGTAACGAATAGTTTTAGCTAAATCATAATAATCAGTTATCGAGTTAAAAAAAAATTAAAATTAATTTAACTTATATACGTTTGCAGATAATTATTGGTTAAAGTTGTAGTTAGGTTCATAATTAAAATCGAAGCATTCTAATCAAGTTTGCACTAAATCATTTTTTTTTCTAATTTATATTGCGATTAATTAATGTAAGTAATTAATGTACAACTAATATTATCTCATATTCGTTAAATTCTTCAGATTATTTTTAAGGAATAAGAATAAAAACATTATATATGTATGGTACCTAAGGTGTAAAACTACCATAGGTTTTTTTTATGTGGTAGTCAGCAAACAAGCAGACGAGCCACCTGATGGGAAGCGGTCATCGTCGCCCATGGACATAAGCAACATCACAAGAGCCACTTAAGCGTTGCCGACCCTTGAGAACCCTAAATACCCGCTTCTTGAAGAATCCCATGTCGTAGCGCAAAGGAAATACCTCAGGAGGCAAGTCATTCCACATTCTGCACGTTCTGGGAAGAAACGAGCGAGATGCCCGCTTATTCTTGGTGTGCCATGTATTTAAGAAGTGGGGATGAACTTTGCTCCTTTGGCGGGAGGTGCGGTGATAAAAACGAGTCGATGGCACCAAATCGAAAAGTTCTTCCGAGCATTCCGAGTAGTTTATTTTTCTCGGGGCAAGACAATCAGTATGAGAATTCCATACAAGTCATAGTCTTACCACGTGATAGTCTTACCCTACGTTACCTACCTCGTATATTTTCAGTATCATGTCCGCCTAAAATATATAGGTAATGATTATTTTCGATAACATGTACAAACAAGCTGAACGGGAACATAAACTTGCTTTATCAATGCTGATAATTACAATTGCAGCCAATTAAAGTAAACTAAAGTTGGGTATAAATTAAGGAAATGGAAATTGCAGGTTGCATTTGTAAAAAACACTTTTAATTAACAAAAATTTCGATACATTGTAGTTTGTGACGGTTTCCGCCATGGCTCGTTCGTTGGCAATGGCGCTAGTCACTATAAGTGTGTTATTAGCAGGATCAGGTGGGTACAACTTTCATAGAAAATTATAATTTAAAAGTCATCCCATCGATAAAAACCTGTCCCCACACAGTCGAAATTACGCTCCTATTTTAAAACGATATGCTTAAGGCCCCGTATTCCGTTACCGTCCTACAAAATCTACGAAAGATGGTAACGGAAAGAAAATACAAATTTTTAGATACTTTTTTCTCCTACAAGGATCGAAAGAGCTCCTAATTCTGAGTAGGAATAGAATAGAATATTAGAATTGTCTCGATGAGTATTAGTTGCCTGTGATAAGAAAAGTACAGTCAGCGAGAAAAGCTTGTACCAAAAATGGTATTTTGGTAAAAAACTTATTATACTTCCAGTTTTAAAGGTTGCAGCTTCAGACGATCTTACCCAGCGCATTATCGGAGGTCATATGACTGATATCGAAGACGCACCCTGGATTGCTGCGCTATGGACAGCGAACAAAGATGGAAACACGTCGTTTTGCGGTGGATCCATCGTCCACGAACAGTTCATCTTGACTGCTGCTCACTGTTTCCGGTTGGTTACGTTTTTTCACCGCTGGACATTAGTATTTTCACTGCCGGACATTAGTATTTTCACTGCTGGACATTAGTATATTCACTGCTGGACATTAGTATTTTCACTGCCGGACATTAGTATATTCACTGCTGGACATTAGTATTTTCACTGCCGGACATTAGTATGTTCACTGTTGGACATTAGTATTTTCACAGTTGGACATTAGTATTTTCACTGCTGGACATTAGTATTTTCTTTCTTCGTGTACGCCACTGCGAACACGAACGTACACGAAGAGAGGCCAATGCTCAGCAGTGGGCGACTGAAGGCTAAAATAATGATGATGATAATCACATTGAAATAATGTTACAGAAACGCCGAAGAACCTTTTAATTCATGGGGCTACATCGGTTTATCAAACTTGTTTGACGAAGAAGGAGTCTTCATTAAACCCGAGCAAAAACTATGCCATGACGACTTTCAGTTCCCTACCCATGCCAACGACATATGTCTGCTAAAACTGAAGGATCCGATACAGGACTTTGATAATAATGACAAGATTGCAGTGATCACGTTTGATGAGTCGGTTTCGCTAGCACCGGGCACTATGGTCAATGTTACCGGGTGGGGAAAGACTGAAAATAGTGTAAGTACCTAGATAGGATGTTTTCCACAGCTGCTTCGAGCAACACCGGCTTCCGACACGTCGGAACACAGCTGGGTCAAACGCAAAACTATGTTCACTGCTTTCCTGTAGGTGTAGACGTAGGTACACAAACGTTAAGAACTATTAAGGTTAATTTTCTTATTCAACCCTTATTTATACACATGAAAAGGTACTCCTTTTATGTGGTTAGTTATGGTACCACCGAGCTGATCTGCTATAGGAAATCTGTAATAAAAGAACGCAACTTAACCCTCTAAAGCGTGTCATAAAAAATATTTGTTTAAATATGAACTGTAAAGAGTTCAATATTACAACTGCCATGGCTTCGTATAAACTAGAGGGCTAGTTTTGTTTGGGTTTGTTACAATTGTTGCATGTTGAAACAAAAGTACAGTCAGCGACAAAGGCTTGGATCAAGATAGCCATATTTGACAAAATGGGCCTATTATGTCCACGAGCGTATATTTCTTTGATTTTCAATCGTAGGAAAATATTTGCTTTTGATTGCTGAAACTAAAAGCAATCGCTGCTTTGTCGACGAAATGATCAATGCTGTTCGTTGTTCGAGAAAAACGCTAGTGGACGGAATAGTCCCTATGACGGAATTAGCCATTGATATTAAATAAAAAAAATACTTTTTTATGTCACACAGCAAGGCGCAGTAGAGGACATGCGCCAAGTGTTGATACCAATCATGTCGGATAAGAACTGCCGTAAATATTATCCATCTACCACTGCAAAGCAAATATGTGCCGGAAATAAAGGACACGATTCCTGCGTGGTAAGCACTCCAGATTTTTCTCCATTAACTAGTATTTGGGGCCACCCGGATGTATGTGATCTCTTATTTACTTGGATTAGAATGACTCACACTAGAACACCCTGTGTTTGGGCGCCAAGTTTTGAACGCCTCGGGCGTTCAAAACTTTGATTTCTATAGAAAGGGTCACGTGATCACTGAGACTCGGAGTGGCTTTAGTTCTATAGAATATTCATTGACGTATATATCTAAGGACTGGCCTTATGGGTAATAAGAATGGGGCATGAATGGGGACAGTATAGCGGTGTGCGGTGTGACACCGCTACAACGCGATTGGTAGATGAGTTCGCATCACGCGTTAGTTGCGTTAGGCTGCACGATTGGCTCGAATTCGTGAGTGACACTGCTGAACTAGTACCATTTTTAGTGCCCGTAAAGCCAGTCCTTTGATATAATACGTCAATGAGAATATTAGTGTTGGATGCTTCGACCCGGACTCAGACTGTTAAGAAACATTATTTTTATCGCAAACGACAAACACCAAGTCGATTTACGACGTCAGCATCCTTCTGATTCTGACGCAAATTGATTTTGTTTTAAGCAGTATCACCTACACCTGTAGGGCTAAGATAGTCGGCTCTTTATCATTTGTCACCATGCCTGTCACGTTCTAACAAATATGTAAGTGCGAAAGTGACGCATGGCATGACAGCTGGTAAAAATGTGACCGTGATACCGCTTCTGCTTAGAAAAAGTAGATGAATTCACTGCTTGGCGAGACTCAGCTCTCGACTTCAACATGTTATCCATTTACGCCTTAGGGGGGGCATGCATATCTTGTAAAAGTGTTTATTTCTGCTTATTCTTCTTAAAGATGGCTCACGCTAAACTGGGCCGAGGCCGGGCCGGAGCTTCTGACGCTTCATTTTCTATGGAAAGCACCACGTGATCACCGATGAGCCGTCATAGAAAATGACATGTCGGACGCCTCGGCTTGGGCCCAGCCTGGTCTAGCGCATCCTTTACCCTTCTTTATATTTAAACAGGGTGACAGCGGAGGTCCTTTAAGTTGGTACAACGTTCAAGTCGGGATCGTGTCCTACGGCCGAGGGTGTGGCCAGCCTAACGGTGCCGTCTACGTCAGGGTCAACAGCTACCTGGATTGGATCGCCACCACCATTAACGATAACTTGTAATATCACAGTCGAGTTAATACGCCCCTGTTTCACCACACTGACAATCGCGTGATATTGACAATGCACCATACATTGCTGGTTTAACAAATAAACATTGACGGTACCTACCGTCATTACTTACTGACCCAGAAATGTACAGTAAGGCTAAGATGGGCACCTCTTTAGCGTCTGGCACCATGTTTGTCACGTTTTAATAAGTTTGTAAGCACAAAAGTGATGCATGACACGACAGGCGATAAAAACGCGATCAAGCTATCGCGGAATTATCAGTGTCAGGTGTCAATTGTCAAGTTAGTGAAATAGGCGCCAGGTGAACTTTTTTCACTCCACCAGCCCGAAAAGTTACACCGATATTAGCTCTACTATATCTCGAGAGTATCTTTCTGGGATTACACGAACAATAAAATACTGGTTGTTTTATTTTAAAAAATCCTCCGAAATATACTCCAATGTTTCATTCCATCAAAAGGTGTTTTAAGGGGCCCACTGATTACCGGACGATATCGGCCTGTCAGTTAAACGTAAAATTTAACAGCTTCGAACATCTGAAAGGCTGATATCGTCCGGCGAACTGGTAATCTGTGGGCCCCTTTAAATAACTTATGGAATTATATTCACCTAACCTTATCATATTTTACAAGTTTTAATTTAACTTCCAATAATGTCTCCCGGGCGATTTTGATAGCACACGCAGTGCAAGTGTTATTTAAAACGTCAAACTTCTATGAAATTATGGCGTATAAATAACACTTGCACTGCGTGCGCTATCATAATCATTGCAGACTTATCTTAGTCTAACTGTATCTAATTATTTTTATACAAAGCTTAGATTAAAATTACTATAATGACCCAATTTTTCCTTATAGTTAATTTAAATTAGTAATTAAAATCTGTTGAGCTATTAATAAATCATTCGATAAAGTAAATTAATAATTCAGAACATTTCCTTATCTAACTAATTATTATGCTGTGTATTGTTTATAAATGCAACAACATAATAAATACATTTCAAACGTGTTTCAACATGGCTGGCCTACAACGGTTGTTAGTTTTTGGCTTTAGTGTATCATTTTCATTTTCAGGGTGTTATGGTAAGTGAAGTGTTATGCGGCCTAGCCAAGGTGACGATCACTTACGCTTCGCCATCGAATCGCTATGTGTCTCTTTATCACTCTTCCATATTAGTGTGACTTGGGGCCCGATTCGGATTTTGAAATAGACATCTATTAGACATCTTTTAGATCACCAAGATACGATAACGATATGTTTAAGATCGAACCTGTCAAATTTGACATTTGCGCGATTCTGGAGATACTGTTGAACGATTTCCACAGGATATGACTTAGAGATCCAATTCACATCTAATAGATATCTTACTCTATCTAACGTAAAAGTGACATTGGTTGCCCGAATTGCGCTGCAAAAGAGAACTAGTTGATATCTAAACTATAATGTATCTAGAATGGATCTAGTACGTGTCGTCTCTTGTGAATATCTTGAAGTTCGAATACGGCAGTTGGGCATTTGCGTTTCGGAGTAGCTAGATCAGTGCCCCAAACGCGTTAGTTCCGCGTAGCATTATTCCCGATCGCATTTTTCCCCACTCGCGTTAGTTCCGCGTAAATAGCATTATTTCCGGTCGCATTTTTCCCCACTAGAGTTTGTTTTTCAAAAAACATTTAGTACACAACTTAGCTAGACCTGGGCGGTTTGCCCTTCGGGCATCTGAAGCTACTTAACGAACCTAACCTACCTAACCTATTAATTTAGTGTGACGTCCATGAAAACATTACACTTTGGGGAAAAAGGTGTAGGTAGGTTAGGTTCGTTAGGTAGCTTCAGATGCCCGAAGGGCAAACCGCCCAGAAATAGGAGCCCCGCGGGGCTCCGTCTAAAATGCGACCGGGAATAATGCTACACGGAACTAACGCGAGTGGGGAAAAATGCGACCGGGAATAATGCTACGCGGAACTAACGCGAGTGGGGAACAATGCGACCGGGAATAATGCTACGCGGAACTAACGCGAGTGGGGAATAATGCGATCGGGAATAATGCTACGCGGAACTAACGTGTTTGGGGCACTGATCTAGCTACTCGCGTTTCGTTCGCTACGTAGCGTTAACGATTGGCATATTGTCTACGGGGGCTATACGGTATATCTGGGTCAAACAGATCACTGTGTTATTGCCCACAGGAGAGAAAACTAGCGTGTTATCGCGAACAGCACATTTTTCTCTCCTATACCCAGCAATAACAATAAATATATTTTTGCGGGGGCTCTGTCATCAACAATAGGTTCATCCTGACTGCTGCACATTGCTTGCGGTAAGTATTTTCAATACCAGTATATATATCCTTGTAAAGCCCAGTGTATATTACAATGTACACTCCGTTTCAATCTAATAATTAGAATCTTCATTGACTAAATAAACTAGCATTTCTTTTGTTTCATCGCCTTTTAAAACAACCGAAATTCGTTCCAATTTACTTATAGAACTAAGTTCAAATTAGAAATTGGAAAACTAAGTATGGTGGGTACTAAACTAAGTACAGTCAACAACAGAGCTATGAATACAGGTAAAGTGTCAAAAATATGTATACAGTACTTTATTGCCTGTACATTAAGGTCGTGTATACATATTTTTGGCACTTTGCCTGTATTCATAGCTCTGTTTTTGACTGTACGACGATATAGCCGTTTGGGCAAACCAACCAACCAATCAAGCCAAAACGACAATTGTTGATAGAAACTGTCAATCGAAACTTAAAAATGTATGGAAATTATCACGTGAGTTTTCGTAGCATCTGTCATCTCGTCTGGCATTTGGCATTTGTCGATGTTTGATTGTCATTTGCAAGGCCCCCACAGCTAATTTAGTCTGCTGTTTCTTCATAAGTTAACTTGTAACCTGTTAAATTTTTTCATATTATAAACCGGTGGGGACCAACTTGTGTGGATGCTCCGCCACTGGTATGTATTACCCACATAAGTCTAAGAAACTCAAACTCAAACTCAACATCGCGTTGTATCAGGCTGTCAAGGAGAAGGCAGAGGAACGACATGCATGGAAATCGAACCACCGACAAGAGTCTAACTCTTAGAGTTAGACCAAGAAAAGTCTGCAGCGATGTTGATAACCCACACAGTGCAAGTGTTATTTATACGTCACAATTTCATAAAAGTTTGACGTTTAAAATGACACTTTCACTGCGTGGGCTATCAAAATCGCTGCAGACTTTTCTCGGTCTGACTCTAAATTTATAATGATGATGATAGAGTCTGTGCGGAAAGAGAAGAGTGGTGGAATTTATGAGGACCAATACATTCCACGACTCTTCTCTTTCTGAACAGACTCTATTAATTATGTCTTTAGAGCAAGGCCAGCTGGCTATTATGATCACCCTTATTGGGTCCCACTGCTGAAAAATAGCCACGTTAAATAAAACATTCAAGTGTTCCTACGTAAGTTTGGATACCGTCTCGACATTTAAAGCGATACCCCATAGAATAAGGCCATAGGTGAAAATACTTAGAACCTGGTTGTGGTAAGCCGTGAGTGCTAGTTAAAACAAAACACACTTGTAGTTTTTAAACCCCGACTCAAAAAGAGGGGTTATATGTTTGACGCCAATGTCTGTCTGTCTGTCTGTGGCATCGTAGCTCTCCAACGGATGGAACGATTTCGGTGCGGTTTCTTTTACGTGAAGGCGAGTTTCCTTGCGGTGGTTCTTAGCTATGTTTAATAGAAATTGATCCAACAGTTTAAAGAGTATGGCATTTATGGCATAAAATGTAATTTTTTGGCTAGCGTAGGGGTTTTTTATAATATTTTTTTTTATTAATAGTTATGTACAGCAACCTATTTCCAATAAATTTAATGTTTGTGTTTTCTTTTTCAGTAATAGTGTTGTCCCATTATCTGTGTGGGGATATGTCGGCACCGACAGTTTAAATAACGCAAACAGAGTTTTCATAAAACCAGAAAAGAAATTTTGTCATGAGGAATACGACCCTATTGATGATATTAATGACATATGCTTGTTGAAGTTGAAGGATCCTTTACACTTTGGAAGCAAAGTAAATAGAGTCACATTACCTAATGCCAGATATGAACTAGAAGGTACTTTGGTCAACTTAACTGGATGGGGGTACACCGAACATAGTGTATGTATTATATTTCGTATTAAGAGCCCATCAACGTGCACACTAGCGCCACTGCTAAATAATCGTGATTATTTAAATTTAACGAAAGATATTTAAAAAAGGAGGCCGCTACGTACTGCATCTTGTATTTAAGTACCTTTTGAATACATCAAACTAGTTTTTATGTTGCTGGATTCGTCAATCTATGCGTCCAAAGTTATACGGCCATTTTGGTTTTGAGTTCATAGATCGACGAATCCAGAAACATAAAAACTAGTTTGATGTATTCAAAAGGTACTTAAATACAAGATGCAGTACGTAGCGGCCTCCTTTTTTAAATATCTTTCGTTAAATTTAAATAATCACGATTATTTAGCAGTGGCGCTAGTGTGCACGTTGATGGGCTCTTAAATAATAGCTCAATATTGTAGAAAGATACTTCATACAACGTGTTTTTAAATCCATTGGGATGAAAATAACAAATCAGATTTTCTATTATTCTGATTAGCAGCATTTTTTGTTTTTTTCAAGAGTTAGTTTTCTTAAGATTATTCATATTCATTTTACTAAGATACCGCTATAAATTACTACACCTGTCAATAGCGACAGCAATGCAGCAAATAACCCAACTCTATTTATCAAGGAAACTCACAGTATAGACGGTAATATGACCTGCAGCTCGCGACCTGCAAGGCTAATATGATCACTTGATCAGGCGATCTGTCACCATACCTGTCACGTTCTAACAAGTATGAAAGTGCGAAAGTGACGCATGACATGACAAGTGATAAAAATTTGGCAATGATATCCGTGCTGCAATGCTACGTAGCAATGCCATGGAATTGAACCATAAATCATTTGTTTTTCTACAGCACGAACTCCAAGACGCTTTGCAACTGGTAACAGTCCCGATATCCACAGAAGAATGTCGTGGACAACGTAAGACCATCATTTGCACTGGGTTTCAAGGCCATACGTCTTGCCATGTAAGTATAATATTGTGATATATAAGTCTATGCAGAGTTACCTTGGTCCGACTTCAAAATCACATTTAACAACTTGTTAGTTTTGATCTTATTTTGATGGGTTACCTCATCTAGCAAAATATTATTTGTCAGAAATACACTTCGCATAACACGTATCGCAGAAAAACTATTAGTCGAATGTTACCGTCGCATAAATATACTTGACATAATAGTAATTTCTCATAATATTAATTTTTTGGCAGTATTTTCTAAGTGGATTAGGCTTTTCTGCCAAATAATATTATGCGAAAAGAAATTCTGCGTAGTAATGTTATGCGAAAAGCAGTATGCCAAAAGTATTACTGTCAAATGATATACATATCTACCAAGTAACACTATGCAATACAAAATTCTACTTAATAAACAACTTTCTGCCACTATTAGTAAACCTATTTTGATACAACCTCCCTCACGCTGAATGGGGCATGCGAAATGAATGAATGTCGTGCGTGAGACGCGCTCCAATCACCAAGATGATCGTCCCGGCTTTATCCATCTTTATCCACGTGATAAAATAACTGTCACTTTTTAACACCGTCGGATAGAAAGTGACAGACACCGTTTTATCACGCTGTCGTAGACAAGAACGACCATGATATCCGCACAGTTCGTGTCAAAACCATAACAAATTTATATAAATTTGAATGAACATGTTAATTTTTTATTTTTTTTAATGGGTGACAGCGGAGGACCCCTAACCTACGGCCGTGTTCTTATCGGGGTCTGGCGGAATCAAACGTAGAACCTCATGCGGTTTCATCGGGACGAGACACACGAGGGTGACCAAGTACTTGAAGTGGATTAAAAATACCGTTCTAAAAAATCTTCATTAGAACGAATGAGAAAGAAGAAGCAGTAGGTATATAAAAAGGATATTACCTTACAAATGTAGTGCATAATTATTTTCCATCGTATTATCACAGTAACGTGCGAATGTGTCTCGCTATTTCAGTCAGTCTCGGTACAAAAAGTACTGAGGTTGACTAAAGTAGCATAACAAATACGAACGTTTCCGAGAAAATACGATGGAAAACTGTTTCGAGCTTATTGTACTTCGTTGTACGCCTGCAGCTTGTGGACGAGATACTCGTACACGCAGCGTACTATAAATGCAATGCGGGTACAATACAATACAACGACGCGTTCAGGGTACTGTTGCGGCTGCCGCGATACTGCAGCGCGTCGGGCATGTTCGCCGACGCGCATGTGGACGGTTTCCACGCGACGCTGCGCAAGCGCTGCGCCGCGACGCTCCGCAGGGTGCGCGACAGCCGCCACAGTCTCCTGGCCGTAGTGGCAGGGAGATGGGATAGTGCATTAGTTAGGCACTGGACCTCCGAACATCTTAGTTTAGGTACTAACATAGTAATTTAAGTCTATTTTTAAGTTTGTTACTAACAACTATGGATTGAATCGTCCGAAATAAATGATTTTTATTTTTATTATTTTTTTTATATTTTTATTTAAAAACAATTATGCACTACATATATCTGTATATAATGTAGCCGTTACAATTATAATGCGGGAAATTTGGTAATCAAAATAAAACGTGATTATTCCGACACTGTTTTTTTTATAACCTTTATATTTATTTGACAAAAAAAATTAGAACGATTTTAATTCAAATATACTTATGCCACATATGAAATACTGTTTTCACATGACCTATTCGGAAAAGGGCTTTTTCTTCCCCGCTAGGAGGGATCAAAGTGGCACTTTTCCTCCCTGCTAGGGGGGATCAAAGTGGCACTTTTCTGTTCTAGAACACTGTTTTTGTTATTTTTGCATTCTTTTTTTAGCTTGAATAATATTTTGAAACATAATAATTGTGTCAACACTAAGTTTTTTTTATTTTCCTCATAGTTGATGTGGAAAGCAGTATGTGTCACACGGTATCAAAAATTATTTTTTAATACAGTTGCTCACAAAGTGCTACTTTACGTAGCTGTTTAGCGTTCGGAAAGTTGGTTATGTCGAACTAGTGCTTTTTACTTTTCCAATTTTTTTAAATTTATACTTGTTCCAATTCACGACTACTTATTGATGAGTGTTAATATTAGTTTCCTTTAAACGTCGTAATCAGCATAAAAACCTACTGTTAATGTAAGAATATGAAAAATATACATATTTCATATTTTAATACTTACCTCTTCATCATTATAACACGTTTATTTTTTAATATTGAATATTGAAAATTCCGTTCTTAATAAGGTGTCTGAATGGAACGGAATAGCTGCCAAACGCCCATAGATATAATATACTTAAAGTCGACGTCTAAGCGAGCTGTCACTGTTACCACTTTTGTTTAGTGTACGATTAACAATGTTTTACTTATTTTTTCGCAACTGTATTAAAAAACGTCGTTCGATACACGTGCGGAAATGTCATTCTTCACTCGTCCCGAGTCTTCCCACTCGCCTGCGGCTCGTGGCAAGATATCTCGGTACTCGTGAAGTAATGACATACCTTCCGCACTAGCATCGAAATGTACTATTGTCTTGTGCGTTAACACTTGAATCCCTCATTACGCTCAGGATTCAATGTACGCCCTTGACGGAAATATATCATTTTGATCCCTTGTAACACAAACTACTATTTCATCTGTAGGCAGGGGGCACCACCAGCAGCAGCAGTACCAGCTTCTCCCTTTCAGCGGTCGGCAACCTTTAAGCAGCCAAGGGCCACATAGTAGTTAACGAAGTTGACGCGGGCCGCACTTTGTTAATATTTATCACTTTATCAGACATTGTATTTTGTCAATATTACATACAAAATAGCCAGGAGGGCTCGCGGGCCGCCTGTTGCCGACCGCTGCACTAGACCGTACTCGAATTGTCGGTTGCCAGCGTATTTCTGATCGACTTGACTCCTTGGCGCTGCGTAGAGATTTATTATCGCATGGACCGGGCCGTGTCCTGGCCGGAGCTTCCAGCACATCGTTTTCTATGGAAAGCATCACTTGATCACTGTCATGTCGTATAAAAGTAAGCGCCGGAAGCTCCGGCCCGGACACGGCCCGGTCTAACGTGAGTCATCATCCTTAACGGGGAGTGCTGCGAGGAATTGTTCGGATTAATCCCTGCCTTCCCTCATACATATGAAAATGATATATAACTTGCCCTAGTTGCTAAGGGCAGGAAGAAATATAGCATAGATTGGACCTGGCGAGCCGACCCTTTGGAAATACAAAAAATCAGAACCACTGGATTTGACGCAAACGCTAAATGTATAGTTACTGTATTAATACACAAATAATTTAACTAAAATAATATAGTTTCTTCATGCTTTATTCCCAATATAAAGATGCAATCTTAAGTCAAGTGGCTTTTGATCCACTCGGAATAGCTGGCCACTCTCATGTAGACGGTGCCAAATGGTCCTGCGCATTGGTCCTGTCGACGGTAGGACACCAAACCGACCAGCACGTTGTTGTATACTAAGGGACCTCCGCTATCACCCTGTAGAAATAGGATCAACATTAGAAAAAACCGGGCAAGTGCGAGTCGGACTCGCGCACGAAGGGTTCCGTACCATAATGAAAAAAAAAAAACAGAAAAAAAATGCAAAAAAAAAACGGTCACCCATCCAAATACTGACCACTCCCGACGTTGCTTAACTTTGGTCAAAAATCACGTTTGTTGTATGGGAGCCCCATTTAAATCTTTATTTTATTCTGTTTTTAGTATTTGTTGTTATAGCGGCAACAGAAATACATCATCTGTGAAAATTTCAACTGTCTAGCTATCACGGTTCGTGAGATACAGCCTGGTGACAGACGGACGGACGGACGGACGGACGGACGGACAGCGAAGTCTTAGTAATAGGGTCCCGTTTTACCCTTTGGGTACGGAACCCTAAAAAGGTAAGTAGGTATAAGAAAGAGAAACGACTTCACAAAACAGATGTCACAATGACATTATATGTTATTATTAGGGCGAGCGAAGCGAGCCCTATCACTATTCGACGAACTATATGCATTCTTGTGGTACACTTTACGGAAAAACTACTGCACTGTTAGGTTTGAAATTTAACATAGTAATTTAAATTCATGTCTAGATGTGTTATCAAACATAAAAATATCATTTTATAAACCTAAAGAAATTAAATAAAGTAATAACACTTTGTATTACTACTAGCGCCATCTGTTGGCAATATAATGAATTAACATTCGTGCTAATGTTAATTATTTATTTCTCTGACAGATTAGTAGTAAATAAATAAATAAATATTGGACATTCTCATACAAATTTGTGTTGTGGGTACTCAGACAGCGATAGGTACCTATGTGGTGTTTTTAATTTCAATAATGTCTATGGCGCTTACGCCATTAACAACGATGAATACAAAAGTGGGTTAAAATTTTGGATCCAGACCCACCTTCGCTTGGTTTGATTCCCAATTTAGCAATTAAGTTTCTGTGAATACCTACTAGAACAATCAATCGTCCTGTAGGTATATTATTCACTGCGGAGGTCAATTTACTCGTATGTTTTGTGTTGTGACGCTGATGAACTGATCAGTCATGTTGTGTTAGCAAACTTAAATCGGGTATTTTCAGTTCGAGAAACAGTTTTGGCGCCATTAATTTATTACGTAAGACGATTTTGGAGTGGAGGGGGGTCGAACATATCTTATTTTTTCTTACAAGGGGGTAGGAGGGGGTTTTCATAGTTCTTACGTAAGATCACAAAGATGCGATTTTTTTTTAATTTCTATGAAATTGTGACGTTTAAAATACACACACTATGCTATCAAACACGGTGCAGAGTTAGCTTAAACGAGCTCAAGTACCATTGTACAGGTACAAATATCACATTCGTAAATTTTTTTTTGAAAAATAAACACTAAAACAAACCAAACGTGTTACACTAATTTTTCCTTTAGATTCTTAAGTAATATATGGTAATATAGGGGAGTGGGAGAAGTAGGGGGTCAGCCAATTCTTATTATTTCTTACATAGGGCGGGAGGGGGTCAAAAACTGGCAAAAATTGTCTTACGTAATTAATGAATGGCGCCTTTAGTGTTACTATTGCTTGGAACTGCTAAAATTATAAAGATAAGCATATTAATACAAACTTCTGTGACTTAGGGCCGATACACGACTGCAACTTGTATGGGAACTATAGTTTGTTTTTTTTAGCATTAGAAAGAACTCCACAGAAGCAAGCGTGCAGTTTTTATCAGGCTCTTTAATTGTTAATAATTATTGAATTATCTAATGTAGCATGGTCAATACATATAATTTACTTCAAATTATTACCGCTAAAAGTTCCGGATTTGGAACCACAAGCTTACTTCTGCGAAGTTCTTTCTAATGCTAAAACAAACGGACTATACACGCCGACCGCACGCCAATTGCAACGTCGGCGTGCAGTTCAACAAAATGACCCAGACCCCTGGCAGTTCCTAGTGGAACTCAGGTTTGGTGCAACAAAGGCACATTATGTTTTGGTCATCCGACTCATCTTGATGAGCATTTAGGAGAGTAGTACCCAAGATAGAGGTGATGCTGAACCCTGGCAGTACCTAGTGGAGCTCGGGTTTGGTGCAACATAGACACACGCTGTTTTGGTCATCCAATCCGTCTTGATGAGCACTAGGGAAGGGAGAGCAGTATCCAAGATAGAGCCAATGCTGAACCCCGGCAGTACTTATTGGAACTCAGGTTTGGTGCAGCATAGGCACACGGTGTTTAGATCATTCGACTTGTCTTGATGAGCACTTGGGAGAGCAGTACCCAAGATAAAGCGGATGCTGAACCCTGGCAGTACATAGTGGAACTCAGGTTTGGTGCAGCATAGGCGCACGCTGTTTTGGTAATCTGACTCGACTTGATGAGCATTTGGGAAAGCCGTAACCAAAATAGAGCTGATGCTGAACCTTGGCAGTACCTAATGGAACTCAGGTTTGTTGCAACATAGGCACACGCTGTTTTGGTCATCCGACTCGTCTTGATGAGCACTTAGAAGAGCAGGGCCCAAGATAGAGCTAATGCTGTACCCTGGCTGTACCTAGTGGAACTGTGTGTGTGTGTTTATGTGCGGAGCAGCGTGATTACCGCCAGTAGGTGTCCAGACGGGATAGTTTTTCGCTGAATTGTGTGGTGTGGACGCAAAAATAAATTCAAGGACATTGGCTCGCTGACCCAACGTTATGTAGGAAAGCCAGTTGGCATCCTTACAAAAAGTACTGGGCGACCGTGTAGGATGTAATAAGCGCTTATGAAATTGTATATTACGTGTGGATGATATTGGCAATTTGATTTTGTCGTCTGGACACGTTTTTAATGGACAAAGTAAACGCTGTAACAAACAGGCGTACCGGACAGCAACCGAGGGCCGGTTAGTATATTTCTTTCTTGCTCTTACTTATCGTTGCGTTCTTAAAGGCCGTAACACACTATCGCACCGCACCGCGATCTCGGTGCGTCGCACCCATAAGTGAGAACGAAAAACATATATCTCTTTCCCGCTCTCACTTATGGGTACGACGCACCAAGGTCGCGGTGCGGTGCGTTAGTGTGTTACGGCCTTAACGGACTTATTACGTGCCCACCCACTCGATCGAACATGAAACAAGCCTCGAATTGGATCAAAGTCGCGGTCCGGTACGTTTAGGTAGAAAAACTCCGCGAGCCCTTACAAAGCTCTGCTTTTTGCTAGTTTAATGGTCTCCATTAGTATTTCCACTTTACCCAAATTTAATTTCTAAGAGCAAATGCATACCCTCCTGTAAGGCTAAAATGGTCGCCTTTTATCATATGTCACCATGCCTGTCACGTTCTCACAAATACGTAAGTGCGAAAGTGACACATGGCATGACAGGTGATAAAAATGCGACCATGATACCGCTACTGTAGGGCTAAGATGGTCGCCTTTTATCATTATGTCACCATGCCTGTCACGTTCTAACAAATATGAAAGTGCGAAAGTGACGCATGACATGACAGGTAATAAAATGTGACCATGATATCCGTGCTGAGTTGTTTTGTTTTGAATTTGAAACCCTCAGCGTAAATAAAAGTTTAAAATATTATGTACAAAAATTGTATGCAGGGTCTCAGGATGATACCTAAGCAATACTGGAATCACTATAAGTGTGCCATATTTGAAGAGTTCGCTTGGTTTTCCTAGGATCTCATAATTTGAACCTGACTCGACAATGGGACCCACTGAACTTGAGACTCGGAGGTAAATTTAAAACTTAATTTTACGCGATTAAGTCCCGTCGTGAATAATAGTAATTTTTGTCCGCCGACATATTAAAGAAGAGTGTCTTACGTTGCAAGTTCCATGGCCTTGAGAGCCGGCGCAAATCACGGTGTCCATGGGACAGTACTGTTCTGGCAAGACCTGTACTGAGACTTGGCGGAGGGTTGTCGCTGTTGGAATCTGTTTAAACACAGACATATTTAACCATTTATAAAACATATCTAAATTATTTATAACGGGGAGTAGCTCCCAGGCTTTAACCCGCAGGCAATAATGTGTCCTTTGTAGGCTAGTGCAGAGCCAGATATTAACTAAGTATGTATTTATAAAACATATCAAAATTATTTAAAACGGTGAGTAGCTCTCAGGCTTTAACCCAACGGAAAGTGAATATGTGTCCTTTGTAGGCTAGTACAGAGCCAGCTTTTTATTATAATCGAGAATTGTACAACTTTGAACACAAATCAACAATTAAAAGCAATAAAAAGGTGTCTCTTTGTCTAATGTAAGTTCAATTATAATTTCAATCACACGTTCATTCAGCAAAACTATTATACTGAAAATCGTAATTCAAGACCAAAAAAAGTAAGATAATGTTGCCACTTTTTACTAGCGCGTCTTGTATTTATGTAAAAATAAGTAAATAAAAGTACTTTTTTAAATCGTAGGAGTAAAATTACCAATATATAAATCATCTTAGCGTGTTTATTTATAAAAAGGAATTTACTATTTTACAAACAATGTATTGCAGTGGCAACATTGTCTTACTTTTTTTGGTCTCGAATTACGATTTTCAGTTTAGCTTAGCTTACATATTTCTATATATGGGTGCTAAGCGAATAGTATCCCTGGCTGTATATTTTTCGTAGCTTGTTTTCTTGATAGAATATTCGAAGGGCTTATAATATCAGGCACGATAATGCGAATAAGGATATTTTATGATTATCCGGTTTCATCCAAATTAAAAACAAGATATAGAAATACCTCGGTTTCAGTTTTTCCCCACCCGGTCACATTGACCAAAGTAAATGTATCCAGCTCAAATCCATCCTCAGGCAGCTGCACGGGAGCCATCCTAGGCCCAAACTGTATAGACTTGACCAGTTTCAACAGACAGACGTCGTTGAACAGCACCGAGTGGTCGTAGTCGCGAGTGATTCTCGCATCTACAGCCATGAAGTCTCCTTGGTCTAAATGATTTGATCCAACTGCGACTTGGACTGAGTAGAAATCCCTGTTGGTATACATCAAACATCAACATTTATTCAGCAAATATGCCACAAGGGCACTTTTACACGTCAACATTGAATTTACATACAAGCAAAAATAATAACAAGACATCAACAATTTTATAAAATACAACTAACAATTCAAACTAACGTATCACTATTATTTACAACTAATACTACAATATAAAGATACACATAAATTTTTGAAATAAAATAAAAAATGTTTTGGTCCAAAAAGATGGTATCCTTTTTTATGACAGTCGCATTTCAAAAATGTTTGGTACTTTCTTTAGTAAACGGTTGAGTATAATAATTTTGTTCATAACTACTCACATATAACACTTTAAGGGAGAAAAAATATTATTTTAAGATTGATTGATTAAATGTTTACCATGAAATAAAAGAAAACGAAATCATGAATTTTAAAAATAAAGGAAATTAGTTTTCTGTTAGGTACAAGTTCTTATCGCCAGCCATACTTTTTTTTAAAGAGATCATTCTCATATCAAAAAAAATTGACAATTTATTTACAAATTCCACTAACTTTATTATGTAACGGATTTTTTTGTAGAATCTTTAGGTGGATGAGCTTTCTGTAAGATGACGAAACCTGCGCTGTGGGTCTGAAGGTTGCTATTTTTTTTAATTCAATAAAGTTATAATTTTTATTTACATTCCGTTAGTAAACATTAACACATTAATATTGTTAAGAAGTTAGTTAACAGGTAAATACATAAAGAGCTTAGATACATTTTTACCTAAAGATTATTCCATATACCGTAAAATGGGGTGAGTAGGAACAAAACTGACATTCAAACCTCGATAACATTTTATTTTTACAGTTTATGCAAACTTAATTTTATTAATAAATGTTCCGGCCGTTTGTATTTTAGTTTCGGATTTCACACAAAATGTGATTTTGAAACTCGTTGTTGAATCGATTTTTTTTATTATGAATATTACTATAGCTCCATTTGTAATAGGATTATTATTATTTAGGTAGCAGTAGCCTTTAAAAACCATCTCACCTCCCTGTCACCCTTCTCTCCCCATTCATAAGCCAATACTCTCCTCGCAATCCCTACTCACCCCATTTTACGGTACCTACTATATTTAAACTAACCATATTTTGAAGAAACCTAATATGCATATTAAAAGTATAAATACTCACACGGCGCAATGAGCAGCAGTCACAACGAATTTTTCGTGAATTATAGAACCTCCGCACTTAAATCTGAACCTCCAATATAGAAATGTACTGGCGTATATTCCCACCATGTAGGGGGCTTCTTCGATACTGATTTCATGCCCGCCGTAGATACCGTAATTATCTCCGGTACTTGCTTGTAAACCTGAAAACGTTATTAAAAAACTCACTAAGGTCAATGTGGCTAATTCCGTCCACGAGCGTATATTTCTTTGATTTTCAATCGTAGGAAAAAAACCATTTGCTTTTGATTGCTGAAACTAAAAGCAATCGGTGCTTTGTTGACGAAATTAGCAATGTTGTTTGTTGTTCGAGAAAAACGCTAGTGGACGGTATAGCCCCTATGATGGACTTGATATTAGTTTTTTTAACATTAGAAAGAAGGTAAGTGATGTCGTGTATTTTTATTGAAAAATACACTTTGAAAAATAAATTGTAGTTAATATTTAACAGAATACTTATTTACTTAGCATGTGTAAGTAATATAAAGTCTTTATTGCACCACAAAGAAAACAAGTTTAAAAACAGATTCACAGTGTAAATAAAGGTAGCAACAGGCGATCTTATCGCTGTAAGCGATCTCTTCTGTATCTTATGTATGGAAATGCGGCCGTCCCCTTTCCTTTTAATTAATTAGGATATTGCATACATATCTCACTAACTTATTCTTACTGTCAAATTTATACAAAATTAGCGTGGCCAGCGTCGATGTCATTTGTCTTTATGCAATTATAGTTAATAAAATAAAAAATAAACATAAAAAAAACTATACTGTATTGTTTCACTATAAAATACAAGATTTATCTAACTTCATCCCATAATAAATGTTAGTATTTTTCCTTTTTTATTGTAGGTCGTACCACATTATTACAATCTATAAATTGTTGTATTGTCACAGTTGCAATGACTAAATTGGCGTTGATGGTCAGCTGGCGGAATTGGTAACGCATTGGACCTGCAATCCAAGGATGTGGGTTCGAGCCTCACGTTCACCAGATTTTGATCTATTCTATTCTATTCTATTCTATTCTATTACTTACCAAAACCCCATACTGCTGAAAGTATTAATACACTACTGAAAACGGTCACCCACAGTACAGCCATTGCTACTCTTGCGAAATAATAAATGCACCAAAATGGCCACTGATTTTTGTTTTAATTAAATTGTTAACTTTAATGATTACCTACTGATAACGGTAATTGAGTCTTGAATGTCATTATTTTTTTAATAATTACTTGTTACATATATGTACTTAATGACTACAAACGCAGCTGAAAACCTCAGATTTGATAATATATTAATCGTTTATTTTTAATTAAGTGGTTTAATTTGTACTTACCTATAGGTTAGTTAGTAACAACAATAATAGTCGAAATTAATAAGATACAATTGAAAACCATATTTTTATAAATAAAGTACAATATCTGGGTTTTACTAAAAATGTCTTAAAAGGTTTTATCTTCTTCAAAGATCCTAGAACCCAAAGGATTTTAAGTTGATTGATGTTTTTTTAGATTTCAACGAATCCTTCGTCAGGTGACATAACTTACTTATTATGATTTTAGTTTTTTTTTTTATAAGTAGCGAGTCGTTGACAGTCAACGCATCTTACAAATTACCAGAAAATTTAAAAAGTGATCAGCAGGGCAATATGGTCGCCTTTTATCATCTGTCACCAATGTCACCATGCCTGTCACGTTCTAACATGTATGAAAGTGCGAAAGTGACGCATGACATGACAAGTGATAAAAATGCGACCATGATATCCATACATAATGAAGATCATTTTATAATTTATCTCCCAACCCTGGAACTAAACCAAGAGAATTTAGGCTAATATTTAACCGAGTGAGACGGCAGTAAGGTAAATAGTAGATGAGGGCAAAATTACCCGCACTAATGAAGGTGCGCCCTGCTGCTGTCAAATTTAGCTGCAGAGTTTAACTGCCATATTTTATTAACTTTGCTAGCGGAAAAGATAATTATTTTCGATGGCACTTTTTTTTCTTAAACTTTATGATTATTATTTGAATAAATATAACCTGAAATTATTTTTACATTATGTACATATGGTGGTACTTTACCGCACTAGTGCGATAATTAGCACATTAATACATTTATATGTCGAAAATTTAAAGGGCCATATGAAATGAAATGAAATGAAAATATTTATTTTCAGGCAACTATTGGCCCATAGATAAATACCTTAAAACTAGCATACTTACATATTATTACAAAATATATCTTAAAACTAAAAACACACAATTATGGCTGCGATGCAGTTCGCAACCGCGCAGTGTTAGGGAGCCGGCCGCGGAACCGCCGGAACTTGACACCCTTCGGCCAAAACTCCTCCTTGGTGAAGGTCTTGGTCTTGGCTTGGTGGACTGTAAAACATTGTACTTACGATACATGTGCGAATACGTAATTCGCAACTCGTGTCAATTTAAAACACTCCCTTCAGTCGTGTTTTAATATATCGTTGCGATTTTACTATTGCACTTATATCTAGTGATCCAAAAGACTAAGCCTTTGGAGCTCTATTTTTTTAGGGCTCGCCTCATCTCTTGACGCCTAAAAGGCTAAAAGCCTATTTAGCTCTTTAGCCCCCGAGCCTAGTTCTATTTAAGAGCCTAGACTCTTGGGGCTAATAACCTTATTAAGCCCCTAAAAAAAGCCTATTTAGCTCTTTAGCCCCAAGCCTTAATAAGTTTATTAGCCCCAAGAGTCTAGGATCTTAAATAGAACTAGGCTCGGGGGCTAAAGAGCTAAATAGGCTTTAGCCTTTTAGGCGTCAAGAAATGAGGCGAACCCTAAAAAACGAGCTAAAAGGCTCGAGTCCTTTGGATCACTACTTAATTATATCGTAATGTACTATTATATGACAGAATAGATAGGTATACAACTAAATTTACTTTAGGGTTAAATACATCCACGCAGTCCAGAATAAAGCCAGCAAATTACAGCTAATAACAGTCACACTGCAGTACAGTAAATTTAATAGTAGATGAGGTCCAAATTACAGCGCTGTGCTAATGTAGGTGCTGTCAAAATTAGGCCTCTACTCGAGCTACGTAAGGTTAGCCTTCGTGTTACATTCGAATGTAAATTTTACGAGTTTCATTGTGTAAGGCCTAACGGCCTCCTAGCCTAGACGGTACTGACCCTGCCTAGTAGTAGGTCCGTGGTTCGAATCCTGGTAGGGGCATTTATTCGTGTGTTCATCACAAATATTTGTTCCTGAGTTATGGATGATTTCTATGTATATAAGTATGTGTATACTTATATGTGTTTATTATATATATCGTCGTCTAGTACCCACAAGCCTTATTGAGCTTACTGTGGGACTAGGTTGATCTGTGTAAAAATTGTCCTATAATAAAAAAAAAGTATGTAACTGTTGTAAAAGTTACAAACTAGAGGCTCTGTGAGCTACAGTCCTCGCGATAATATTAAATAATGTAAAAAAACATTAAGGTTAAGTCATTTTTTCACAGCGAAGTCACAATGGTGTCACCCTACTGTCGCTAGTCTTATACCAATTCAGGCAATTTTGAACATTTTCCAAAAAACGAAACTACAGAAAATATCCGTCTAACTTTCGAAACTGCTCCCAAAACTTCACTGAGAATATGTGACCTGCAGAGGAGAACGCCTGTGTCCGGAGACACACGAAAGCATTTTTGCCCGTTGAAACGGAGACCTTCGCTAACGCTCGGCCATTTGCACCCACGCAATCCATTAATAGGCTCCGCAATACGATATGCCCTGTCTCGGTTGAAATTAGTGACCTTCTTACCCAGATCAGGGATGTTGCGAATATTCGCATCCGCATCCGCGGAACATCCGCATTATTTTCAACATCCGCATCTGCATCCGCATGAAATCGATGCGGAGCTTATGCGGATGCGGATGTCGAACAAGTCGGTACAGGTACGTCTTAGCGGCGGCGTAAGTGCTAGGTAATTTCGTCATTACCTATAACGAAATCGTCTAGATCCAGAAAAGTCGGCCAAGTTACTGTTTATTAAATATAACGCACCTACGAGTATATTCTTGCTCAAATACTAACCGTTTCGTTTTTTTATAATAAAAATTACTAAAATTGTAATATTTGATGTTTTTTAAGTACCTAATCTCGACATCCGCTACTGCATCCGCATCCGCGGATGTGAGCCTTTAAATATCCGCATCCGCATCCGCGTCCGCGTATGTCAAAAAATCTGCATCCGCAACGTCCCTGACCCAGATCCTCAATGCCCATGTATTCCAAAAGTGGTCATAAGAAATTTTTATCTACAACTACATAAAAAAAACAACGGGTTGCACTCCGGGAGTGCCGGCAGAAGTGAAAACTCAATGACATTGCACAGCGCCGCTAAAGAAGTTTTCACTATGTATAATTGAGGTTAACGCCATCTAGCGTTATTTCGTCGCATTACTTGAAACCCCTAAGCACATCACTCGAGTTATATTAGTACCAGTTAGAGGGAAACTCACTAGATGGCATTTAAATCAGTAAAGAAAAACTCAATGACACGTGACGTCACGTCTTACGAATCTTACCTGTTGCGAGTTTAACATTTTTCCCCATCACAAAAAGTGCACAGCGCCGCTAAAGGAGTTTTCAAAAATACACCCAAGTATTGCATCAGCTCTTTAAAATTGGAATTAAATAAAGATATGAAAGGTTTTTAAAAATGTATTGAAATAACAATAGAAAAAAAACACAGTTGTAAAAAAGATCCAATTATCTCGTCTAATTAATCATATGATGACTTCCGTAATTATAAGGTAACCGTACTAGTGCTCGACATGCTAATGCCCAATAGATGACACCCTGATGTCACCTCTATTGACAATGATTTAAGTTTCAAGATTACATGTACTGGGACCGCGTCGAGTACTAGTACGTTTACCTTATGCATTGATATGAATATGGAAAATCTATGTTTAATGTCTTTTTAAATATCATCTAAAATATCAAACAAGCGTCATTTGCGGCATTAACAGCCAGTCTAAACATGGCTTTTAAATGGATACAGATTTTTACAGTTTGTACATTTTTAGTCTTTGCCTCAACGGCTAAGACTACTTTAAAAACGAAGGAAAAATCGGTAAGATAAATACATAGGTATACGAGTATGTAAATGGAAACAACTAACAAATATTTTACGGCCTCCTAGCCTAGTCGGTAATAGTGTCCTACCAAGCAGGAGATCCCGGGTTCTAATCCGGGCAAGGGCATTTATTTGTGTATTTATCACTAATATTAGTATGTACCTGAGTTTTGGATGTTTTCTATGTATATAAGTACCTTTTTTATCTACGTATTTAAAAGGAGCCTTTATCTATGAGATATGTCGGCTCCGTTGGGCCTCTACATTACATGAGTTTCAATAAGTATTGCTAGACATCAAAAAACCGGGCAAGTGCGAGTCGGACTCGCGCACGAAGGGTTCCGTACCATAATGCAAAAAAACAAAAAACAAAAAAAAGCAAAAAAAAACGGTCACCCATCCAAATACTGACCACTCCCGACGTTGCTTAACTTTGGTCAAAAATCACGTTTGTTGTATGGGAGCCCCATTTAAATCTTTATTTTATTCTGTTTTTAGTATTTGTTGTTATAGCGGCAACAGAAATACATCATCTGTGAAAATTTCAACTGTCTAGCTATCACGGTTCGTGAGATACAGCCTGGTGACAGACGGACGGACGGACGGACGGACGGACGGACGGACGGACGGACGCACGGACGGACGGACGGACGGACAGCGAAGTCTTAGTAATAGGATCCCGTTTTACCCTTTGGGTACGGAACCCTAAAAAATGGTACACGGATTTCGCAGGTTTAGACAGGGGTTCCACCAGTATCGACTGAAAACCCCCAACATCAGTTGCTGTATAGCCCCCAGCTTCAAATAATTGTGCCCTCTTGTCTCGAGTCCGAACACATTTCATTAGGAAGTGCTGTACATCCTCCACAGAGTCGCAGATATCGCAGTTAGGCGACTCTGCTTTCCTCATCAGATGAGCAAACTTATTTAATGGAATGTGACCGGACCGAAGCCTGTGAGCACGTACAATGTTCGCCCGGTTTATGTCAGCAACTTCCCACCAGGGTATCCGAGGAGGCTCACATTGAATGGTCTTGTACCAGATTCCTTTCTCTTGCGATCTTTCATCAAAGAACTCCTTCCAGCTACCATACATTTTACTTTTATACTTTGCGACTATTTCTGAGAAGTCTGGAGCGACATCAATCTCAGTTCCCTCAGAAGCAGTATATAAGTACCTAATATAAATATTAAGCATGTTCCAACCTCGTCTTCATCGCTTCTTCACAGTTGGGATTGGGATCAATACCTAATGATTACTTTTCCTAATAAAAAAAAACCGAGGGTTCCGTACTTTTTAACCGACTTCAATTTCATAGAAGGAGGAGGTTCTGTATTCGGTTGTGGCTGTTTTTTTTTTTTTTTTATGTATGTTCACCGATTACTCCGAGACCCGTGGGTCGATTTGAGTAATTATTTTTTTGTTCGAAAGAAGGTACTTCCAAGGTGGTCCCACATTAATCTGGTGCTGTTCTGATGATGGGATCCATGAGGAATTGAGGGAACTCCTCAATTTTTCAAAGCACATGTATGGTGATTTGGGTGTTTTCTTAAGCAACTCGAGCATTTTCTCTCGAAAAGCACCAATTTGATAAAGTGGACCTGATGATGATGATTGTTTTGATGATAATCATGACGATTTCTTAAAACGTAGGACGTTCAGCGATTACTCCGAGACCCGTGGTCCGATTTGAGCAATTTTTTTTTGTTCCAAAGAAGGTACTTCCAAGGTGGTCCCACATTAATCTGGTGCTGTTCTGATGATGGGATCCATGAAGAATTGAGGGAACTCCTCAATTGTTAAAGGCACATGTATGGTAATTTGGGTATTGTCTTAAGCAAATCAAGCATTCCCTCTTGAAAATCACTAATTTGATAGAGTGGACCTGATGATGATGATTGTTGATGATAATAATGATGATTTAATAAATGTAGATTACTCCGAAACCCGTGGTCCGATTTGAGTAATTCTTTTTTCATTTGAACGAAGTTACCTCTAAGGTGTTCCCATAACATTGTTGGTTCTAATCTGATGACGGAATTCATAAGGAAATGAGGGAACTCCTCAATTTTTAAAGGCACGAGTATGGCGACATCGTTGTTTTCTATAGTAACTTAAGCATTTCCCCCCGAAAATCACCAATTTGATGAAGTACAACTGTAGACCTACCAAGAGTTTGACACTACTACATATTCGCTAACGTCTTCGTAACTATCTCGTTCGCACTAATAGGATGCCAGCACGACGCATAGAAAGTAAGTTACGCACACGCTAGCTAGCTAAAAATAAAAACTTTTACAAAAAAAAAGAAAACCGACTTCAAAAAGGATGAAATAAAATATTATCCGTTTTTAAGTATATGCGTTACCAACTGATATGTTTGAAGTCGGTGCCACGACAAATAGTAACAATACCGGTCAAAAATAATCAGGTTTATGTCTATAATTCACATTACAACTTTACTAATATTATAATGGTGAAAGTAATTCTGTCTGTCTCTTTGTCACCTTTTCGGCTTAACAACTGCCATGTAAACTAGCGAAATTTCCCATGCAGGTAAAAAGTTAAAGCCCTGTTGTAGATGGTCCTTGGATTGTTTTATATTTTGAAATCAAGTTTTCTGGATAAGAGGCGGGAAATAACTCAGTCCCAATCCCACACCAGAGTACTATGGACAGTTCGAAAATTTGTAAAAATTGCTCTTTAAAAAACATATCGGCAATCGCATTGGTTTTATACTAGTACCGACAAACATGGTACGGACTGCGCCAAGGTGGCTTGACGGTGTGTTCTTAGGTATCTACAGAAAGTATGATCATTGCTGTCGTGTGGTGTAAGGTAGGTAATCCAACGTACATACACACATACATTCTTACACGTACATTCTTATCGAGTCACCCTAAAATCATGGTATGCTTCAAATTTGGCTTGGCACCGACTTCAAACATATCAGTTGGTAACGCATATACTTAAAAACGGATAATATTTTATTTCATCCGTTTTGAAGTCGGTTTTCTTTTTTTTTTTTGTAAAGGCTTGGCCACACACAGAGCGCGACGCAGCGCCGCGTCCGCGCCGCGTGATGCCGACGCGAAGCCTGGTCAAACAGGGCGCGCGCCGATCGCGCCGGCCTCACGCTCTCAACACGCCCTCAAGGCGCGCGTGAACGCGGCGCGGCCGCGCGGGAACGCGGCGCACCGCTCGCTGCCTACGTCCGATCCTACTGACGTGACCTTGCGCGACGCGGCGGGCCGCCGCGTTCGCTCGGCGCAGCGCTGCGCACGCGCCGCGCGGACGCAATGGGCCGCGCGGCGCGGGGCGCGACAGAAGCGGGGCGTGATACCGGCGGGACGCAGTCTGTTTGACGTCGGTAACCTGTTAGCATGTGCCGCGGTCGCGCGGCGTGGACGCGGCGCTGCGTCGCGCTCTGTATGTGGCCAAGCCTTAAAAGTTTTTATTAGTATTTCGACGCTTATCATGAACAGTGGCACAACTCAAAATGAAATGCTATTGCATTTAATATTCTATCTTTTACTGGTAAGATTTAAAATCGAATGGCAATTCATTTTGTTTTGTGTCACTATTCATGATAAGCAACGATTTGTTGTTATAGCGGCAACAGAGATACATCATCTGTGAAAATTTCAACTATCTAGCTATCACGGTTCATGAGATACAGCCTGGTGATAGACAGACGGACAGACCAGTCTTAGTAATAGGGTCCCGTTTTTAACCTTTGGGTACGGAACCCTAAAAATGTATGAAATGAACTAACGTTGAGTAGATTGTGTATGGTGAATCTCATCATACTGCCGACCGTGAGACGCCAGTAGCATCAGCAACACAGCTCCCACAAGCACGGACGGACAGACAGACGGACGGACAGTGGAGTCTTAGTAATAGGGTCCCGTTTTTACTCTTTGGGTACGGATCCCTAAAAATTAAATGGCAGGCTCATTAATAGTAAGTTAGTAGCAATTATCATCAAAATTAATATTTTTCAGGGTCCTTACATCACCGTACTTAATAGTATAGTGCCATGCGAGAAGCCTGTGGTGCCGTACGTGAAGGAGCCAAAAGTTTTCCTAGACTTTACCGTGAATAATAACATAGTTAAAGGAAATTTCACTTTCATTGGAACTAACAAGAATCTCCAGGTAAAAAAAAACAAACAAGAGACAAGCTTACAATTGACAATAATCGACATAAGGTAAAGTACTAATGCTCGACATGCTAATGCCCAATAGATGACACCCTGCTGTCACATCTATTGACAATGACTTAAGTTTCAAGATGACATGTACTGGGACCGCGTCGAGCACCAGTACGTTTACCTTAGTCCGACAATACAGTTTTTCATTAATATATACAAGAATTTCTAGTTTAAAGGTATAAGAATTTAATTTGTAAATAACTTTTTGTAGGATTGTCACTGATATAAAAATATTTCATTTTAATTATTTTATTTTACAGTTTACTCCAGCATTACGATTATAATAACTCGATTGTAAATCACTTAGATAACACTATCCTTTCAGCTCAGTCTCTAGAAATATTCCAGCCTGTATATGGGCATTTTCACTTAAAAGTGTGCAATTTACTTTTTTCGAAAACCCGTCAACTTTTGGGTTATTTCTACTCAGAATCACGATGCCTATCGATTTAAAAAGAAAAAAAAATGTGTCCCTAAAAAAATGAGTTTTGTAACGCATTTTCACATAGGTACATTTTGTACGGACCGTTACAAAACTGACACCCTAAATTTGTATGAAAAACTGGGGACACTTTTTTCTTTGTCTCATTCAATACAATAGTATGTACTCGTGATTCTGAGTCTAAATAACCCAAAAAATTATAGATTTTCGAAAAAAAGTAAATGGTACAGTCGACGTCAAAGATATGTTTACACTTTTTGCCTTATTACAAAGGAGTAAAGTGCAAAAGTGTAAACATATTTTTGACGTCGACTGTACCATTTTTTCTGAAACCCCCATATGTATGCTTATATTCAGGTTACCATGCAAGACATGTACTACATCGAGGACCAATGGCAGACAACCTTCATCGCTAAGAACATGAGCTGCCACAGCAAGTGGATCAACATGATGGTGGAGCTCGTCGGGGTGCACTATAATAAGAAAACTTGCGCGGTTCCTAAGGTAAGATGAGATAATTGTGGCTTTCCATCGGACTCCAGTCTTCTCAATCTTTTCGTATGGCGCTGAGACGTGGGCGTTGAAAGCTGCTGACCGCAAACGCATTAACGCCTTCGAGATGTGGTGCTGGAGAAAGATGCTCCGTATCCCCTGGAGAGCCTTTCTAGATACCTACTGCGAGAACTCAAAATCTCGTCGCGGCTGTCATCCGAATGTCTACGCAGAGTCCTTGAATACTTCGGACATATAGCAAGGAAAGACGGTGGCAACCTCGAAAAGCTTTTTGTGACCGGCAAAGTGGATGGGAAAAGGCCGGACGTGGACGCAGTCAAATACGTTGGTCTGACCAGATCCGCACCGCTCTTGACTCCACAGTTCACATGACTATCCACACCGCCAAGGACAGAAACAGATGGAGGAAGATCGTGAGAGAGAAAGTGATTCAAAAGGGAGGTCACGACCCTTAATATTGAGGAGTACGACGCAAGGAGGAGGAGGATCGGAGAAGGGTCCTTATGAACACGGAGGATAAGGACCCTTTAGGCATTGAACGTCACAATTAACGTCGCATGAACGTTTTGGATGCCAATATTATACGAATTTTACGTTTTTAGAGTCAATACAAATTACTCAATTTGTTGATAATAAGGAATATTTTCCTTTTTTGTATCCTCATACAAGCCACACTTTGATAATCCACAAGTAGTTATAAATGTATAGCTTTTAGCTAAAAATTAAGCAATCATACATATGTTTTATTTAATTTAATTTAATTTATTGTATTAGGTATTTATATATGTAATGTAAAATGTATGGATCTTGTTATCCGAAATAAATATATTAAATAAATAAATAAATAAATATGTAGTGCATAATTGTTTTCCATCGTACTTTCTCGGAAACGTTCGTATTTGTCATGCTAGTTCAGACAACGTCAGTATTTTTAACAAGCTTTTATTAGGTCGACCTGTATGTAACCATGTAACTAACTATGTAATGGAATCTAAGGTAACTAATTTAACCATCTTCCAAGGATCGTAGCGTCATGAAAATTGGCAGCTGTGTGTAGTTCTGATTACAATACAATAATATGGTACTGTCGAACTGATCTGACGATGGAGACAGGAGGTGGCCATAGGAACTTTGTGATGAAACAACGCAACCTAATTGTGTTAGGGGTTTTTAGGATTGTCTCGATGAGTATTAGTTGTCTGTCGTATGAAAAGTACAGTCAGCGATAAAAGCTAGTACCAAAAATGAAATTTTTGCCAAAAACTTATTTATAACGAGACTGATTGAAATAGCAAGACACGTTCGTACGTTTTCGTGGAGATACGATGGAAAATACCTAATTATGGACTATAACTGAGCACAACTGTACTTGTCAGTACTAACAAAAATGATCGCAGTTGGTCCTTAAATAAATGATAAGTAATTAATTAATTACAGGGTTCATACGTATTCGAGGTGGATTACAACAAACTTGATCACATCACCTGGATGCCTTCCCGGGAGTATGGGAGACTGCTGCGACGTCTGGAGGCCCACAACAAAGAGGGGACCATCGTGTGTTGCGAGTTCGATTCTGATATCAAACCGGCTGATTAATAAATAATAATTCTAATTCAAAATTATTTATTTCATGTGATTTACACTCATAGATATACAAAACAATAACAATACAAAAATTACACACACATAACACATACACATTAAAAAATTTACAAATAGATATAATAGTGGTAGCCAAACTATTAATTATTGCTACCACTGTATCACACTTGTAGGAGAATGTAATTATCAATTTTATTAACAAATCTTCCGTGGGACTCCGTTATACAATCGCCATCAGATATATCGGAGCGGCCGAGGTTTTCACAATATCTGAACACGCACTCTAACGCGTTGACAATAGTGACGTGTTCAGATATTTGTGAGCCTTGGCCGCTCCGATTTATTGGATGGCAACTGTACAGTCAGTGGCAGAAGTTGCTAAACGGGCGGGGTGTTCAAAATTACCTTGACACGCTCTTAGGGTCGGTTGCACCAAACCGTCTGTCACCGTTAAGGCGCGGTGTGTAGTAAAATGCACTTTTTTGTCACCATATTTACAGACTTTTACAAGGATTTCACGCATTATTTTCTAGTATGTATAACTTCAGTCCTTGAACTACGTTATTGCTTGTCAGAAACACGACGGCTCATTATTTTCTCGATAGAATCTTAAGTTGAAAACATGCCTAACACTGTCTTTATTTCCTTATGTTAGAAGTACTAGGACGAAAATGTATATGAAACTTACTTCAGTCGATAGCTTTTAAGTAAATCTTCATTATTGCTTGTCCTTTTATCGATACGTTAATTTTTTCATTCATCATTTGATGAATTCAACATTTTGCCTACTAAATTACACCCTACGCGGCAATACCTTGCGCCTATTCCTCACGCCAGTACGCCCGTGACCACTGTCAGCGTCGGACCTGAGCTAGTTTAGCGGACGTTACATAAAATGGGTAATCACCGTATAAATATGCAAATATGTTATACACACAATGTTTTTCAACATACTTACGAAGAAAAGCAAAATAATTCTTAAATACGGTGACATTTCAGACATTCGTCCGTCATATTGTCATTTTATAACAAGTTGGGCAGCAAAGGCACACACCCATCTAACCAATCCGGAATTCAGTCACGATTGATAAATTGTGTAAACATATTTTAAAAGGCTATAAAATTAATCAAATTGAATAATTTAGACTGGTCACATTTTTGTAAAAATCGATTTCTACTAGCAAAACATATTACTTTTTGGCAACCGGGTTTTTTAACCTAATTAGACCCCGCTGAATCCGAATTTGCCGGTTGCTTGATCGAATTCTTGACTGGAAGTGAGATATGTGATATTAAAGGTCCCTTTTTTTAGTTTTTCGTAAATAACTCGTAAACGGTGGCCAATATAAAAAAATTAACTAATAATCTACACAACATTTTCAATAAAAAAGATTCAGTACATTTTTAGCAGGGATCAATATTTAAAAAGATAATAAAGAGGGAAAGTTAATTATAATAAATTCTAAGGTTCCTTGGTTTTATTTTTTCGTTAATAATTTTAAAAGTATGACATATAGCAAAAACAAATCTTACACATAAATAATAAACATAAAATTTCCTACAAGAAACATGTAGAACACTTTTCGCTAGGATCAATATTTAAAAAGACAAAGCAGCCGGTCAGTTAATTACAATCAATTTTAAAGTTCCTTTTTAGTTTTTTGTAAATAACTCGTAAACGGTGTCCCATAGCAAAATAGGTTTTTATGAATAAATAATCTACATAAAATTTCCTGCAAAAAATATCTGAACACTTTTCTCTAGGATCAATATTTAAAACGATATTAAAGGAAGAAAGTTCATTACAATCAATTCACATGTCACTTTTTTTAGTTTTTAGGGTCCCGTACCTCAAAAGGAAAAAACGGAACCCTTATAGGATCACTCGTGCGACTGTCTGACTGTCTGTCCGTCTGTCACAGCCCATTTTCTTCAAAAGTACTGGACCAATTAAGTTGAAATTTGGTACACACATGTAAATTCGTGACCCAAAGACGGACATCTTACGTAAACAAATGAATTTTAAACATGGAGGCCACTTTTTAGCCAAGGGGGGTTAATTAACATTAAGAACCTATTTTGCTATGGGTCACCGTTTACGAGTCATTTACGAAAAACTTAAAATAGGGACCTGGAAATTGATTATAATTAACTTACCCCCTTTAATACCTCATTAAATATTGATCGTAGCGAAAAAGTGTACAAAACCTTTTTTGTGGACAATTTTATGTTCAATATTTATGTATAATATTTTTTGCAACGGGGGCACCGTTTACGAGTTATTTACGAAAAAAAAGCGACCTGTGAACTGATTGTGATTAACTTTATTCCTTTAATATCGTTTTAAATATTGATCCTAGAGAAAAGTGTTCAGATGTTTTATGGAGATTATTTATTCATAAAAACCTATTTTGCTATGAGACACCGTTTACGAGTTATTTACAAAAAACTAAAAAGGGACTTTAAAATTGATTATAATTGACTTACCGGATGCTTTATCTTTTTAAATATTGATCCTAGCGAAAAGTGTTCTATATGTTTCTTGTAGGAAATTTTATGTTTATTATTTGTGTGAAATTTGTTTTTGCTATGAGTCATACTTTTCAAATTATTAACGAAAAAATAAAAACAAGGAACCTTAGAATTTATTATAATTAACTTTCCCTCTTTATTGTCTTTTTAAATATTGATCCCTGCTAAAAATGTACTAAATCTTTTTTTATTGAAAATGTTGTGTCGATTATTAACGTTTAACAATTTTTTTTTTATATTGGCCACCGTTTACGAGTTATTTACGAAAAACAATAAAAAGGGACCTTCGAAAAGTGATTATAATTAACTTTCCCGCCTTAATATCTCTTTGAATATTGATCCTAGCGAAAAATTGTACGCAATCTTTCTTGTAGGCAATTTTATGCAGATTACTTATGTTTAAGAAAATTTTTGCTATGCGCCACCGTTTAAGAGTTATTTACGAAAAACTAAAAAAAGGGACCTTTAATATCAACTATCTCACTTCCATTCAAGAATTCGATCAAGCAACCGGCAATTTCGGATTCAGCGGGGTCTAAATAGGTTAAAAAACCCGGTTGCCAAAAAATAATATGTTTTGCCAGTCGAAATCGATTTTTACAACAACATGACCCGTCAAGTATACACTCATATTGTATATAATTAATAATTATTTAGGTACACTCACCAACCTCACCGTCTTACCTATCATTTTTAGGGTTCCCTACCCAAAGGGTAAAACGGAACCCTATTAGTAAGACTCGCGCTTGTCCGGTTTTTAATTTCATTAAGTACTCATCAAAATTCGAATTTACTAATAAATCTTATTCAATATTAATTGCCGAACTAAAAATCCCGGAACTGACAATTCAGAATACCGATGTCGTCAGAATAAGGACGTAGACGTGCTGCGCGGGAATGGTGCGGTGCGCCGCGCGGGGCGCCCGCCTGCCCGATCTACCACGCGTCTGCTTCACCCCCTTGAAAACGTAAAACTCGAGTATAAGAGCGCCTTAAAGTGTTCGCTAAATTTTATTGTAAGTATGGGAAGTTTCATAGATCTCTGCTGCGCAACGTTGATCAGTCTGTTAAATGTGGTTGGTGCAACTGGCCCTTATTCTCTTGACAATAAAGTCGCGTCAAGATCATTTTTAACACTTCGCCCGCTTAGTAATTTCTGCTGCTGACTGTACTAAGGAGATGTTGCCGAATCTCTGTAGGAAAAGTTCGGAGAAATTAAAATTTATCAAACAATCAAACAATGTCCAGGCATTAAGTATTAGCAAAAAGAATAGATAGTATAGAGGGGTCCTGTCATTGTAAATTTTGTAGTCACTGTATATTTACTGCCATCTATCGACACACGACTAAAACTCAAAATGAAAACGTATAAAGTTATCAAAAAATGTATATATATGGATAAATGATTTTATTATTTTTATATCATTTTGATGCATGGTCATTCACTGATATCTATGTGTTAAAATTGTTAAATATGAAACGGTGTCGTCACGCCATCTAGCCGAGGATAGGCTAAAGGTGTGTGCGCCATCTATTCGAGAATGACTTTTACTTGAATTCCGAGGCACGTTTTTTCCTTAGACTTTATTCGTCTTATACGAAGTTACGTATGTCTTTGGTATTAGATATATAGCCTATCTTATTATGTGAGATACCCATAATATTAAAAATAATAGTTTTTTGAAAATATCTCACACCCATAAATGAAAACCTACATTAAATTCTCTAGTAGCTCTGTGCGAGCGAGATGTACCTATAGAAAGTAAGTTACGCAGACGTCAGCGAATATGTCAGTGTCACACTCGGGGTAATGCTACAAGTGTTGTAACCTCATGCTCTGCGAAAACAATTCATAATGAAGAAGAAGAAGAAGAAATACATTTATTAAGCATCTGAGTATGGAATAACACACAATACAAATTACACAAACTAGATGCTATACAGGATCCCCACTCAGCATAATGCCACGGCAAGCCATGACGCTCATTTTCAGTGGGTACCTGACATAAAACTAAAACTAAACGAGTGACAACACACACATAAGACACAGATTACAAAATACATACAATAATGCGATATCTATTTAGTCTATGATTGAGCATTTTGAACAGTACAACGTTAAGTACTATTGATAAGATCAAAGCATGTACATACTTACACCTAATGTATTTTTAAACATTTATATAAAAACAATGTTCGTTGAATTCCGAAAATACAACACACTCGGTGAAATTGCGCTTATTGTACAGAATAAGAGCGTTTTCACATTGTCCGATCTGATATCGGATGTAGGATCCTACATCCGCGTAGTCAGGTCGCAGTCTTAGGCGGTCACGCACACTACAATAAACATTATGCCTACACATATGCACACAAACAAATGTTATCGGTCCGACAGCTGACTGGGGGCTCCGACATGGCAGAATTTATCGGAAGCACCTATACGATATCGGAAGTCGAAATGCGCCTATGACACAAACAGGTGCAGAAGAGTGCCATTGGCATTAAGTGCGCTTTTTTTGTGTGGTCTATTGTTTTTAGTAATAATGATTTATTAATAAATAAATACAGAGAAACACGTATTTCTTACATTTTACTTCCTTCCGACATCCGATGTCGGATCGGACAATGTGAAATCTTGGGACACATTTTTTCATGTGCGTGAATGTGCAAATGATTCTAAGTAAAATGAGCCCAAGAAGTCAATATTTAAAAGACATGAATGAGATGCATTTTTTTTTTTTGGAAAACGTTCATTTGTCTCCATAGTTATACTGGCGCAAACCTTATCGCTCCTCTACACAATGGGCCAGCGCCGGCCACTCCAAGGGACGCATTTATGCGTTAGAGGGAGCAAGTGACAAAATTGCTATCTCATTCTACCGCATGGCTGCGTCCCTTGGAGTGGCCGGCGCTGGCCCATCGTGTAGAGGAAGGAGCCTTTAAAGAGACTTCGGTAAGAAAATGATTTGTCTTTGACGTGTGTCATTTTCTATCTATATGTGTCGTCATTACAGATAAGATTGGATTTTGTAATATGTAGTGGGTGAAAAGTGCGACTGTGTACACGTTTCCCCCGCAAACAATGGCCGAATGATTTGTACGGTAAGATATCGCTTGGGCTGCTCCCTTCCGACATGTCGGAAGCCGGCGTTGCTCGAAGACTAAAATTATCTTCCACAGAAACACGAAATTTTATTGCAACGTCATTCTAAGCGGAAATGTTGAATAGAAAGACTTGAAAAGTATGAAACCATAACGAGGCAGCGCTCACGTTTCTGCACATGTTTTGTGTAAAATTTTTAGTCAAAACTTCTCGCATAATGTTGGTACGTGACGCTGTACACAGATGCTGAGAGTGAGGGAGGGCTTAAAAGTAGGGAATGCAGGCTGGTAAAAGTTGCATCGAAAATACCGAAAAAACGGTAATTTCCCGGTGTTTCTTCCTCAATTCAGAGTAAAGAATGGAACCGTAAATTTTCCCTAAGACTGAAGGTCAACCCTCAAAGGTCACTCCTATGAAGTTATAATGCTATATGTCAGGGAATTACACACGCCGATTTATAGCTCAAGGAAACCAGGACACACTGTACATTAGTTCAAGGAAATAAGCAAATATTACTGTATAAATGAGAAACATATTATTAAAAAAAAACAGGTAAGAGGTCAGGGATTTTATTTTATTTATTTATTTGGAAAACATACAGCACATAATACAACACAATAAGGTAAAAGATATAGTTAGTTATTTAGCCACAAAACTGTTTGAAATGTATGATACACCTTAATATACTTGCAATAATGATAGAGTTCGAGCTCGGCCCTCTTCTCGCCCTCTTGCATACAGGATGTACTTAACAAAAATCGTGGGGACCCATTTAAGGGCATATTCGGTATCGTATTCTGATTAGGAAAAAGTACTTATAAGATTTTTATTTTGACGAGAAAAACATTTTTTTTTTCTATGGGGCAGGTCGTCTAAGTCGGCCAACCCATGGAGGGCCCAAAAATTTTTTCTTCCACTTCTTTCTAATCAGAACACGATACCAATTATGCAATTAAATGGATTCCTACTATTTTTGCTAAATTCTAAATAATAGGCTTTTGGCCTCGCAGAAATCACGCTGCAGTTACTCTGCAATCGGTACTCAACTTGGACATGATATGAACCGATGGCCATATTAAAAAGCTAGGCTGAATGGCAATCTCCAGATACGGAGGACGTGAGGCGGACAGGTGCGCTACAGTGAAAGGCATATTCATTGGCCTACGGCTGAGGTTCTGGAAACTGAGGTCATCATAGTTCATAATATCAGACCTAGCTGACATTAAAAAGCTAGGCCGAGGGCTCAACGTTGTGAACGTCTAATCTCGAGTTTACCTGGGAGGCCGAAGGTCGAGTCGCAGGAGAGCAGAGCTTACAATCCAAGTAAGAGCGAGGCCGAAGGCCTAACGTCGAATAAATAGTTCCGAATACTCGAAGCGTACAGTGGCAGAGCGATCTCAGCAAGGCCGTATATCGAGCTGCAGGAGAGTAGCTCAGGGATATATTTTTTGTCCGACTGTTCCCTTCTCCATGTGTATCCCCAGAAGCCATCCCATTTCCAATAGCACAATTTCAGAACTCCTATTAATAAATGGCACTACATTCGTTCTCAGTTCTTACTAAATAAAGATTACTATTTGTTCCCCATTCTGCCTTTAGTTAGGCGACAGTTTGCAATGGAATTACTTTGTAGTTATTTTAATTATGAGAATTTTAGTTTTTGCATTTACTGACGCGCCTCGAAAGTATTATTATATCACGCGCGCTAGTAAAATTAATTATCTTTTTCTAACTGTATTAATTACAGAGGGACGGGTAGCCTCTAGTAAAAAGACGAACGTTATAGAAAACCTAAATATAAAAATGTTTTCTGATTTCTAAAATCGGTTTCTGCCTTGTGAAATTCACTTTTTTTCTCTTGGACGTACGATTTATTTCCGATAAAAGCTTTGAAAACATTGCGATTGGATGCAAATTCTATTTGGAACCGTCTGCCGGCGATGCAAAGGCTGTAAATCAATTAACCAGGCATTGTTTTTAGATGAACATTGTGGGTTTTTTACATTTCTATGGCGGTTCGAATGTGTTTTTTTATTAAGTGAACTAAGGCAGCTATGCCACCGTAGACTTTTACGGAGAAGCGATTGCTTACTTTTATTTTCTTCCTCGCGTTATCCCGGCATTTTTGCCACGGCTCATGATGGGAGCCTGGGGTCCGCTTGACAACTAACCCATGATTTGACGTAAGCACTATTTTTTACGATAGCGACTGCCATCTGACCTTCCAACCCAGAGGGGAAACTAGGCCTTATTGGGATTAGTCCGGTTTCCTCACGATGTTTTCCTTCACCGAAAAGCGACTGGCAAATATCAAATGATATTTCGTACATAAGTTCCGAAAACCTCCGGATTGAAAATCGCACGCTCTTGCCGACGAATAAAATACAATTCTGTGCGCATGGTTACAACTGGAAAAATGTTCTTCAAAGTTAAAGTGATGTTTTAGTAAGAACTATCTTTTCGAACGAGCGAGCGAAGCGAACGAAGTTCTTACATTCGACTTGGGACACGCAGCTGGCTAGGGGCACGTCCCGGCATTTCGATGTTTTTAAGCTGAACTATCAGAGGATAGTTTGATACTCAAGAACTTAAGTAAATTTGTTCTAATTTAAATGAAATTGGGTAAACGTGTAGTTGAGGGCATTATATTTTAGTCATTAAATTATGAGCAGACTCGATCAATGGGTTATTGAGCTAGAAGAGCTTAGAAGGCTAAAAAGCTATTTGCGAGGGGTCTTGCTATTCTGGTCACCTTTTTGCAAGAAAGTATGGTCGAGTTTGGCATCAAATGAAAGTGCTCGGCTTGCACTTTTATAATATCGTTATTAAATTTACCATTTTGAAATAATTAGCAAGATAAAAATAAACATAATATAGGTATTTGACATTTGACAGGAAATACTTCGGCTTACCACAGATAGAGTATCAGTTAAGGGCTCCACAGACCTAATATATCCACGCGATTTTTGATCCATTGCCGCCTATAGTGGGACATAAAATAGTACAAATAAAATAAAATTGAACTCTAAAATTTCCATACTATCGGTATGTCGGTCAAACAAGTTTGTCAGTAGAAAAAGGCGCGATATTCAAATTTTCTATGGGACGATAACCCTTCGCGCCTACATTTTCTAGCCGCTTTTTTCTACTGACGGAAATGGCTTGACAGACTATAAATTGTTGCCATGTGTAAGCATTTTACGTCAAAAATGTGACAGCTACGTAGAAATTTATTAACCGACTTTCAAATCTCAAAAGGAGGAGATTCGATTGTGATTTTGTTTATGTTTGTTACTCCATATCTTCGTCATTACTGGACCGATTTTGAAAATTATTTTTGTTGATATGTAACATATGCATACAGATTGGTCCCGTTTTTGTCAAAACCCAGTTCTGATGATGGGATCCATGAGGAATCGAGGGAACTCCTCAAATCTTAAAGGCATACATATAGTTATTTATATGTGTTTTATCAACAAATCAAGCATAATACATTCAAAAAAGTGACATTTGATGAAGTGGAACTGCTGATGATGAACAGAACGGAACTCTTCAATGAAGCATAGTTCACGTTTGGCGATTTGTCCAATTCGTTATGTTTGTTAAGCAAGTTAAGTTTTTAAGACACATTTTTGTCAAGCTCGAGTTCTGATGATGGGATCCACGAGGAATCGAGGGAACTCCTCAAATCTTAAAGGCATGCGTATAGAGAATTTTGTATTTTCATCAGAAAATCAAGCATTTTCATTAAAAACTGTCGCATTTGATGAAGTGCAACTGCTGATGATGATCAGAACAGAACTCTTCAATGACTACACGTTTGGCGATTTCGAATTTCGATTTTGACGGAGCTGGCCCTGGAGCCAGACCTGACCCGGATCCGGGCTCTTATCTGGACCTGAACCCGGACCTGGACCCGGACTTGGACCTGGACTTGGACCTGGACCAAGACCTAGACCTGGACCTGGTCCTGGACCCGGAACTGGACCCGGACCCGGACTCGGACCCGGACTCGGACCCGGACTCGGACCCGGACTCGGACCTTGACCCGGAAAACCTCTGATACCTAAGCTAAATAACCCACTATGATTACCTACCATAAAATGTAGGTATAAAGTATAATGATGCCAAACTTACTAGCCCCTCCCGCTCAAACCCCCGTACACCGCACCGCACGCGCCGTTAAGTGGGTTAGGTTAGGTTTGAACTGCGCGAACGGAGGCCAAGGAGGAAGGCGCGTCAAACCATGTGGCGCGCCTAGCGTGAAGGGCCTTCGGGCATTCGCGAAGGAGCCGCTCGTAGGCGGCTGCCGCCGGTGGGGTCGCGGATGAGTACGCAAGCGTGTAACCCCACCAATAGGGCGGCGAGGCGGCATATGGGGGGTTTTTAGTGGGTATACCGTGGGCCTCATTAGCCTAGACGGGAGTCCCACATAACCACTCTGGTCACCCCTCGCACCCGGGTGGTATGCGGAATGCATTTTCCCCCCTAATTAAAAATAATAAATAAAGAGGTTTGAACTGCGATCCTCACAGAACCAAACTGCTATCAGAGAAGTGGGTTCGTGAGGCTAAAACTGCGACCCTTACAGAAACGAAATGCTACCTACTAGAAAAGTGGGTGGTTTTACCTCCTTTTCTACATAGTGCACCATCTATGTACAATAATCTTTCACCGGCCCCCATAGAAGTCGGATTTTTTTCTCTTGAAAATTATTTTCTACTATTTTATGTCGAACTATTATACGAGCAAGTAGGTGGACCAAAGTCAATCGCTCTATATAATTTTTGGCAAACCGCGAGTTCTCAGTTCGGGGCGAACTACTAGTAATAAGTTTAGTTTATAGGTCGCTTGGCAGTTTTCAACCTCAATGCATTAAATTTAAAGAACACTGAACTGCATTTATTCAAAACTCGCAACCGTAACTCGATAAAGGGCAATCTTTCAATGCCCCCGAAACACTCCAATATGTATGCAAATGCGGAGACACCGACAAATTGTGTTTGCGAGACCGTCTCACGTAGGAGTGCCATCTTGTGTAGAGTGGGTGATACACCGAAAGTTATAAAGTATTGCATCTACTTAACTACCCATTTATTTAAAAGCCAACTGAAAACTATCCATTATCCATGCCGTATTTTACTCCTCATTGAGTCGCGTTCCTCATTGGTTTTGGTCTCAACGAATTACTTCGCTTTTATTTAGATTAATCGCTTTCCCATTGTTTTTAGTAAATAGTGTTACTTTGACATATTTTTAAGGTCCAGGGGGCCGATTTTTGAATTTCGACCGCTCGATTTCGTGTATTTCGTTCAGTAATATCTCGACTACTAGGCATTTAAATTCTACTAATAGAATTGAAATCGAGTGGTCAATACCATTAGTCCATTAGATTCCAAATTTCGATCGCTCGTGTTTCAAAAATTTGCATTCCGCCGTTTTCCACCGATTTTCGAGTGACGAAATCGAGCGATCGAAATTCAAAAATCGGCCCCCTGAGAAGGGGCCATTTCGACTGCGGGAAAATTCAACTAACATACTAATGTATGTATGTGCCTACAGATGTAGTGTATAATTATGGGATCCCTTTGTTTCCCATAAACTTATTGTTTCGAATTTCGATAGTCAGAAATTGATATCCATATAATTTATGGACATAAACATCAATAGTTATAACTTTTCTTAAGTATAACGTTTCATAGTTCTAATGTTAGACATCTATAATATTAAACGTTATAATCACAAAAGTTATAAAATTGATGAGTATAACATTCAAAGGTATATCAATAATTATTCAGAAATATTTTAAGGCATATATTTTATCGGACTAATGGTCGTTAATCATATCGTTTTAATGTCATCCCTTTGTTTCCCATAAACTTACTGTGTCTAATTTCGATAGTCAGAAAATGATATCCTCTAATATTTAGGAGCTATAATATTAAACATTATGACTTTCAATAATTATGTCAAACAAAGGGACCCCCATTTTTAATGACTAAAATGAATTACGTCTAAGAAACCAAATCAATAACATCCTTCATATAAAGAAAAAAGAAATCTGTTTCCTCAGGTAGGTTTGTTAGTTACCTTGTGTCCCTCAGAGCGGAAATAGGGACCCGCGAAGCGGGGCTCCGTCGACTCGTTGGCGGGACGAAATGGCTTAATAAACTACATGAAAAATAAGAAATGGAGGGGAAATCAGTAAGCGAAATTTAAAATAATCCCAAGGTAGGTAGGCAAGCATGCAATTTGTATTGTTTAATTTTATAACTATTGACAATATGACTAATAAAAGTTATGATGGAAAACGTTATGGTCTAAAAAAATCGGAACTTGAAATTTAGGGAATGCAATAGAGCCCCTACTTTATCATTATAACCTGCGATAAAAGACCTGTACGTCTACCATCAGTTTTTACATTGACATATACGCTCACGTCTACGTAATTTACTTTCTATGCATCTCGCTCGTACTCGCATATTAGTGCAAGCGAGATGTACAGAAAGTAAATTACGTAGACGTGAGCGTTATGTCAATGTCAAAACTGATGGTAGAGGCTCTTACAACGATTATTGTAAGCAAGTTTATTGCCTTCAACATTATGTAATAGTATACCTTCTGGACTTTGAATATTATGAGTAACACATTTTATGACTAACAATAATAATAAACTGAAATAAATGTCATATACTAAGAAAAAGTGACCAAGGCCTCCAGTGCCCCAGGCTGGAATCGAACCAGCGTCCTCTGCTATCGCGGCAGGTGCCTGAACCACTCGGCCACCGGGCCACAGCGACATTAGTCAAATTTTCCAAGTATATGCACTTCCTACTGAAGGCTTGTGGCGCCCCCTGGCCATCTCTAAGGTAGAACAGTATGGTTCGAACCTTCTATCTGGATCATTCTCATGATGATACCGAGCTAGCGAGAGAGATGGCGCTGCCAATCAATACTATGAAGTATTTGAACAAATTAAATTATTTTTCAGAAAATATTTTAATTTGTTTTTATCAAGTAGAAACACTACTATATAAATTATAAACTGAAATAAATGTCATATACTAAGAAAAAGTGACCAAGGCCTCCAGTGCCCCAGGCTGGAATCGAACCAGCGTCCTCTGCTATCGCGGCAGATGCCTGAAACCACCTGAAGCCACCTGCCGCGATAGCAGAGGACGCTGGTTCGATTCCAGCCTGGGGCACTGGAGGCCTTGGTCACTTTTTCTTAGTATATGACATTTATTTCAGTTTATAATTTATATAGTAGTGTTTCTACTTGATAAAAACAAATTAAAATATTTTCTGAAAAATAATTTAATTTGTTCAAATACTTCATAGTATTGATTGGCAGCGCCATCTCTCTCGCTAGCTCGGTATCATCATGAGAATGATCCAGATAGAAGGTTCGAACCATACTGTTCTACCTTAGAGATGGCCAGGGGGCGCCACAAGCCTTCAGTAGGAAGTGCATATACTTGGAAAATTTGACTAATGTCGCTGTGGCCCGGTGGCCGAGTGGTTCAGGCACCTGCCGCGATAGCAGAGGACGCTGGTTCGATTCCAGCCTGGGGCACTGGAGGCCTTGGTCACTTTTTCTTAGTATATGACATTTATTTCAGTTTATAATTTATATAGTAGTGTTTCTACTTGATAAAAACAAATTAAAATATTTTCTGAAAAATAATTTAATTTGTTCAAATACTTCATAGTATTGATTGGCAGCGCCATCTCTCTCGCTAGCTCGGTATCATCATGAGAATGATCCAGATAGAAGGTTCGAGCCATACTGTTCTACCTTAGAGATGGCCAGGGGGCGCCACAAGCCTTCAGTAGGAAGTGCATATACTTGGAAAATTTGACTAATGTCGCTGTGGCCCGGTGGCCGAGTGGTTCAGGCACCTGCCGCGATAGCAGAGGACGCTGGTTCGATTCCAGCCTGGGGCACTGGAGGCCTTGGTCACTTTTTCTTAGTATATGACATTTATTTCAGTTTATAATTTATATAGTAGTGTTTCTACTTGATAAAAACAAATTAAAATATTTTCTGAAAAATAATTTAATTTGTTCAAATACTTCATAGTATTGATTGGCAGCGCCATCTCTCTCGCTAGCTCGGTATCATCATGAGAATGATCCAGATAGAAGGTTCGAACCATACTGTTCTACCTTAGAGATGGCCAGGGGGCGCCACGAGCCTTCAGTAGGAAGTGCATATACAGTGAAACCTGGATAACTGGGAATTCAAGGGTCCTGCAAATTTGTCTCACTTAAAGAGGTATCTCACTTACCCAGTGTCTCAGATAGCCAGGTATAAATAAATATCTGTCTCATTTACAGAGGGTGCCACTAATAGAGGTGAGAACATCAGGTTATTTCAGTTATAGAGGTGCAAATTATTAAATAAAGTACCGTATTTTGTAATTATTATGCATGAGTTCGAGACTGCTTCCGAATATTGAGACTGAATTATATATTTATTATTAATGACAATTAAAAAAAAAACTGCTATATTAAATTCGATACCTAACAGACTTCATTGCGTGTCTTTTCACATTCGTAAACGGGTACCTAATGTTTTTAAGTAAATAATAATCAAGATTTTATCCTTCGAAATATTTTTATCTTAACTAACTAACGCCCGGTCGTTAGCTATACCAAACTAAAACACAAATAATTTAGGTAAGTACAAGTGCGGAAATTTATATGCAATAGTCCGAGTTAAAGAGGTTATAAATTGACGTCATCTCAGATACAGAGGTATAAAATTCAAAGAAAACAACTTAGCAAAAATGTTCATTATTATTAAAAAAAAATGTCTCAGTTAAAGAGGTAAATACACTCTCTGTCTCAATTATAGACGTAAATATCACTGTAAAATCGAAAGCACTAATCCCAGTTACAGAGGTTTGTTTTTTCTCACTAACAGAGGTAATTCAGTGCTAAAGTGTTGGGACCGCACCATGAGTCCCAGCTATGGAGGTTTCTCACTTATCCAGGTCCCACTTAACCAAGTTTCACTGTACTTGGAAAATTTGACTAATGTCGCTGTGGCCCGGTGGCCGAGTGGTTCAGGCACCTGCCGCGATAGCAGAGGACGCTGGTTCGATTCCAGCCTGGGGCACTGGAGGCCTTGGTCACTTTTTCTTAGTATATGACATTTATTTCAGTTTATAATTTATATAGTAGTGTTTCTACTTGATAAAAACAAATTAAAATATTTTCTGAAAAATAATTTAATTTGTTCAAATACTTCATAGTAACAATAATAATGACCTGCAAAAATCGGAACTGTAATTTATATAGTTAAAATTTATGACTATTGACAATATGACTGATAAAAATTATGATAGAAAACGTTATGGACTAAAAAAATCGGAACAAAAAATTTATGGGAACCAATAGAGACCCGTATAATTATTGCACATCGTATTTTTTTTGTAGTTTATGTACCGAGACTGACTGAAATAGCAAGACACGTTCGTACGATTCCGTAAAAATACGATGGAAAATAATTAGGCATGTTACACTATATCTGTAGTGCCCATTATATGACATAAATGCTGATGCGTACCTAGACGCGAGCGCTGGGATACAATGATGCCACAATGCTACCGCGAGCAGTAAAACAAAGTTCATATCCTACAAAAAAACCGGGCAAGTGCGAGTCGGACTCGCGCACGAAGGGTTCCGTATCCGTACCATAATGCAAAAAAAAAAACGAAAAAAAAAAAGCAAAAAAAACGGTCACCCATCCAAGTACTGACCACTCCCGACGTTGCTTAACTTTGGTGAAAAATCACGTTTGTTGTATGGGAGCCCCATTTAAATATTTATTTTATTCTGTTTTTAGTATTTGTTGTTATAGCGGCAACGGTGAAAATTTCAACTGTCTAGCTATCACGGTTCGTGAGATACAGCCTGGTGACAGACGGACGGACGGACGGACGGACGGACGGACGGACAGTGAAGTCTTAGTAATAGGGTCCCGTTTTACCCTTTGGGTACGGAACCCTAAAAACTATAATAAAATACCGTAAAATGGGGTGAGTTGGGTGAAATTTGACTTTCAAACCTCGATAAAATTTTATTTTTACATGTGAAAACTGAATGGTGTATATAATAAGTGGTTCGCACGTTTGTATTTTATTTTGGGTAGTTCCATTTCATAACTTTGACGATAAAGAGCCCACCTCACCCCGTAGTGCCTCGTATTTGGGGTGAGAGGGTTTTTCATACAAAGGTGATTTTGGAAGATTGTTGGATCGTTTTTTTTTTATTATGCGTATTACTTTAGCCCCATTTTAAATTGGAATACATATTTTTTGTAGCAGTAGCCTTAAAATCCCTTCTCACCCCCCTCTCAAACCTTCTCTCCCCATTCATAACCCAACTCTCCTCGTGAAACCTACTCACCCCGTTTTACGGTACATATAGTTAATTTATAGCTAATTATTAAAACGGTCACTCACCACGTTTCAAGTCTGCGTCAAGCAGCCTACAGTACGGCTACCACCAGTTTTGACATTGACATAACGCTCACGTTTACGTAACTTACTTTCTATGCATCTCGCTCGTACTCGCATATGCGAGCAATAGTGGAAGCGAGATGTACAGAAAGTAAATTACGTAGACGTGAGCGTTATGTCAATGTTAAAACTGATGGTAGAGGCTCTAATGTAGTGCATAATTGTTTTCCATCGTATTTTCTCGGAAACGTTCATATTTGTCATGCTACTGCACTCTTCAGTCAACTTTAGTACTTTTTGTACCGAGAATGACTGAAATAGCAAAACACGTTCGTACGTTTTGGTGAAAATTCGATGGAAAATAATTATGCACTACATCTGCAATACACCGTGTCTTTCCGTGACCACAGCTGGTGCAACTCGATCAGCTGAAGCGTCGGAATCAGTGTTGTCACATCTACCAATTTTTAGGTAGATCTACCTATTTTACCTGCGTCCTACCTATCTACCACCTTCGAAGTCAAATCTACCTATTTTTTCAAAATATTACGGTATAAGCAATTTTCCTCCATGCGTGTCACAAAACGTTACTTACGCGGCAAATTTGAAAAATGTAGGCGCGAAGGGATATAGTCTCATAGAAAATTTTAATTTCGCGCCGTTTACTACGGACAAAATTTGCTTGTTCATAAATATTTTGTATGCATTTTTAATAATTGTACTCTGACGAGCTAGGGTTGTCAGTAGAAAAATGGGGTAAATTTAAAAATATAAGCAAGAAAAATCGATATTTCATACAAATTTTGAATTTCGCGCCTTTTTTTTCTGACTAAGCTGAGTAGGTAGATCTACCTATTTTTCATTTTAAATTCTACCTATTTCTACCAATTTTTGCATCGTGTTCTACCACTTAGACAAAATTGTATGTGACAACACTGGTCGGAATTTAAGGTAAAAACAATGAAATCATATCGAGGTAGACCCTTTTGTGTAGGTAATTAAATACGTGTGTCGTTCACTAAGGTCGCGAATTCGAGCTATCTGCGACTCTAAACAATTGAGTGGACCCTTTTAATACATTTTATATGGAAGACTGCTAATTAATCATAGCTACAAGATTTATTTACTTATTTATAACCACTGATGCATAAATCTTCTTTCACCGTTGAATTTCCGGCTACATTTTGCATTCACAAACTCTATTCTTTCCATTTTACTAGCCGGGGAATAAATACGTCCGGCAGAATGACATAAATCGGTGAATATTTCGTTGCAAATTTCAGTTTGCCAAGAATGAGCCGGCATTAGTGTCGGATAACGGCAGTTTGGACTGAAACCGAAACCCGGATTAAATATACGTTAACAAATATTCATAATATTATAATGTAGGCTCCTAAAAATTGTTTCAGGGAAGCATAAAAAGCTTACTAAACACCAATGCAGATAGGTGTCAGGGTCTTTTAAGACGAAACAGGAGGTGAGCGCGAATTCAATTTTGAGATTTCGAGGTGAATATAATGGTGTATATACCCGTATAAGGATAGTCTTGCATTGCACAATATAAGCTACGCTGATGACATGGCTCTGCTGAGCCCATCGATCGGAGCCCTCGAGATATTGATATTGATTGATTGCTGACTATGATATTTATATTTGCACTAACTATAGATATGTTTCTGGAATAAATGACTTGATTGATTGTCCTAATTGTTAAGTAAGCTTCTTATGGTAACACGCGCCATTGTGATATTAATTTGAAAAATACACGGCTTTTGAAAAAGGACTTAACTTAAAACTTTGCGCACACTTTTATAGTCGTAGATTCGTTAAAATAAGTTAAAATATGTCAACACTTAAATATTTAGGTATACGAAAACTCCGAAACCTAAAGACATCCCTTCCGAAAATATCCCGAGTTCTGACTTTAAAGGTCGCGGTGAAATTTTAAATTTATGCAAATAATGTTCTCTCCTTGTTCCCACACGCAAAACCTATACATTTATAAAGCAGTAAATGTCGTAGCAATAGTAAGGTGATTATATATATGACCTTAAATACAGAATTAGGTAGGTTAGCGCTGCTGGCCTAGCGGTAAGAGCGTGCGACTTTCAATCCGGTCGCGGGTTCAAACCCCGGCTCGTACCTACCAATGAGTTTTTCGGAACTTATGTACGAAATTTTATTTGATATTTACCAGTTTCTTTTCGGTGAAAGAAAACATCGTGAGGAAACCGGACTAATCCCAATAAGGCCTTGTTTGCCCTCTGGGTTTTTTTTTTTTTACTATTTTTATAGTTGTAGGTCCTCGCTTTCAATACGGGCGGCCTATAACTATTATTACTTCGTTTCATTAGTTTTTATGAATGTATTATTATGCAGTTTATTTAGATATATAAAATATTATAAATATAATTATATATGCATATATATTAGGCACTTTATTTACGTATATAACATATTATAGTATAAAGCATGTTTATGTGTTATTAAATTTTTTAAGTGTGTTTATTATTTTACTTATGAATTTTTCGAACGATGTTTTTGTTATTTCTTTTTCTATTATTTTTGATATATCATATGGGTCTATTTGATGTAGTTCACAGAGAAACTCGTGGTCACAGCGGAAGTATGAATATTTGGGACAGTGTTTGAGGAGATGGTCGATAGTTTGTGGAGTTGTGTCATCGCATGGGCAGGTATCAGTGTCGGTGATGTGGAAGCGTGCTAGATAGGCTTTGTGATATCCATGACCGGTAAGTATTTGAGTGAGTTCGAAGGTGAGTGACATATGCTTGCGAAGTGTTGGAAGGTCAGATGGCAGTCGCTTTCGTAAAAAACTAGTGCCTACGTCAAATCATGGGATTAGTTGTCAAGCGGACACCAGGCTCCCATGAGCCGTGGCAAAATGCCGGGATAACGCCAGGAAGAAGAAGAAATACAAAATAGGCATGAGCAAAGATGCATTTTTTGAGTAAACATGTGATGTGTGGGAGTCATCATCATCAACATCTGAGGCATTACAGCCGCGGGTGGGCCTTAGCCTGGTCAAGCAAGTCTCTCCAGTCCGATCTGTTTGTGGCCTTCCTTCTCCAACTTTTCACTCCTGATGTCCTGGTATACGCCTTTCAACCATCTGAGCTTGGGCTTGCCGTTACCTCTGCGGCCCTCCGGTCGGCCTTCTAGAAGGCTCTTAGGTACTCTGGCCTCGTCCATTCGTATGACGTATCGTATTCGTATGTGTGGGAGTACACTTGCGGAAAGTAGGTAATTCGCAACGAGTGCCGATAAATTAAAATACGAGCGATGGAAGTATTTTAAATCGACACGATTTGCAAATTACCTATTCGCGAGTGTATCGTGCAACGTTTTATAGTATATATGACCCTTCGCACTACTGCGGGAAAGTAGGACCATATGTACCGTAAAATGGGGTGAGTAGGGTCAAAACTGAAATTCAAACCTCGATAACATTTTATTTTTACATATGAAAACTGAATGGTGTATATAATAAGTGTTCCGGACGTTTGTATTTTAGTTTTTATTTTATTTTGGGTAGTTCCATTTCATAACTTTGACGATAAAGAGGAAAATCCACCTCACCCCGTAGTGCCTAGTATTTGGGGTGAGAGGGGTTTTCATACAAAAGTGATTTTGGAAGATTGTTGAATAAATTTTTTATTATTATGCGTATTACTATAGCTCCATTTTAAATTGGAATACATTATATTTGTAATAGCAATAGCCTTAAAATCCCTTCTCACCCCCCTCTCAAACCTTCTCTCCCCATTCATAACCCACCTCTCCACGCGAAACCTACTCACCCCGTTTTACGGTACTAATGTAATGTAATAGTACATTACGATACGAGTGCGAAAAGTAGGAAATACGCAACGAGTGGCGATAAATTAAAACACGAACGAAGGCGGCGCCCTAGTGCGGTAACTAGCACTATACGTCCGTATGTCGAAAATTTAAAGGGCTATTATGTACTGTAAAGGATGACTCACGTTAGACCGGGCCGTGTCCGGGCCGGAGCTTCCGGCGCATCGTTTTCTATGTAAAGCATCACGTGAACACCTGTCATGTCATAGAAAAGTAAACCCCGGAAGCTCCGCGGCTTATTAACGTGATTTATCCTTAAAACGTTGTACAATTAGGTACACGTGCGGAAAGGTAATTTGCAACTCGTGTCTTAGTTTATCGCCACTCGTTGCGAATTTACTACTTTCCGCACTTGTATCGTAATGTACTCGATTTATTGTATCTTAGCGGTGACTACAGACTCGAATTCCAGACACACGGATGTCCCCGTCTTGCTGGCGACCGTCACCTTCCTCAGCGCCCGGCCGTAGTCCCTGCTCGTCACGAACACGTGGTCAACGAAGTCGTAATCTACGTTGGTGAAAACGTACACACCCTGAAAAGGACTCTCTGTTTAATATCCTCCTGGCCCACCATACAGCAAATGCCATTTGAATTTAAAACAATCAAGGAAACAAGGTTTTTTTAATTACACAAACGGGTCTACCGCGATCGGAATTTAAGGTAAAAACAATGAAATTATATCGCGGTAGACCCGATACACGAGACCGCGGATTAGATATGTAAGTGTCAAAGGTGACGTTTCTTAAAACAAAAACACGAGTCACTTTTGACACGAAGGCTGAGGGTAAACTTACTTTAGGGACTGAGCAGGTCTTCTTATCAAACTTTATGCCGAATATCTGCCCCATCATACCCACGAGGCGGCCTCGGCAGCTCATGTCACCGATACGGAAGGTCTGCTGCCATTTGCCGTTCACGAGAAAGTAATCTTGGAGTGTTAGCTGCAATAAAAATGAAAAACTCTATATATAACTATATACTGTATTTTTAGGTATTTAAATAAAAGTAAACAAAATCTACCCTCAAATGGCTCCTTAAGTCAGTTGAGGGTAGATGAAAACATTACATGATCAAATAATGTAGGTTAAAGTCAGGTCGTTCAGTGACTGATCCAGGCGGTTTTGTATTTGGTTGGTTAACCAATAAATGTTATAAAGTTATAAAGTTACCAGTGTACAAATTGTTTGTTTACTTTTATTTAAATTCCTAAAGGTACAGACTATAATGTAGTGTTTAGTATGGATAGAGCGCTGGTGGCCTACCTACCGGTAAGAGCTTGCGATTTTCAATCCGGAGGTCGCGGGTTCAAACCCCGGCTCGTACTAATGAGTTTTTCGGGACTTAAGTACGAAATATAATTTGATATTTACAAGTTACTTTTCGGTGAAAGAAAACATCGTGAGGAAACCGGACTAATCCCAACAAGGCCTAGTTTCCCCTCTGGGTTGGAAGGTCAGATGTTAGTCACTGTCGTAAAAACTAGTGCCTCGTCAATTCTTACGATTAGTTGTCAAGCGGACCCCAGGCTCCCATTAGCCGTGGCAAAATTCCGGGATAAAGCGAGGAAGATGAAGAGGTCCCTAAATCAGTGGCGTAGAGTACGTTTCCAGTGTTAATCAATTTGGCAAGCGACAGATAAATAATTAATAAATAAATATCATAAGACAACTACACAAAACCTTAACATATTATATACTTAAACCTTCCTCAATAATCACTCTATTGATAAGTGAAAACCGCATGAAAATCCGAACAGTAGTTTTTGAGTTTATCGGGAACATACATAATTATACATACACAGACAGACGCGGCGCGGGACTTTGTTTTATAAAGTGTAGTGATTTGACACAGATCGACCTAGTCCCACAGTAAGCTTAATAAGGCTCGTGTTGTGGGTACTATACAGTCACCAGCAATAATATGTTACACAACGAAGGCCGCAAAAATATCTGACACGATCTTATTCGCAGTACAATAAGAGCGCGTCACATAATTTTGCGGCCTTCATTGTGTAAAATATTATTATGATATAATTTTATTTTTTATAATATAATTTATTTATTTAGATAACTAGGATCCATTGGGGTTAGGTACATAGTGACTTAAAATCTATTGTTAATATTTAAAATACTAAAAAAATTAAATTAATAAAATTTAAATGCACAATACATAAAATCAATTAAATTTAAATTCACAATGAATAAAATCAATTAAATTAAAATACACAATAAATAAAATCAATTATCCATGATCATTAACTTATTAATGTGTTTGTGCATGGGAGAATCAGGCTTCTCTACAAACACCTTTAGGATGCCGTTGGAGCTGCTCCGCATCCTACTGACGAGCGAGGCAGTTCTTTTGCGCACGATGGCGCTGGCATTACTGCTGGTGACAGTACTGATTATTCATCTTACCTTCAGACCCCGATCTGCCTTATAAGCCGTATAGTTTCCCCGTAGGAAAGTCTTCTTGCTCGTATTATATAACTGTACCGACACATCTCCGGACAAGTCTTTTGCGTATGGTGGTGATGGATTCTTGCATTTCTCGGCTCGGACTAAAGTGGTAATAAAAGGACCCTGAAATCATATTATATATTAGAGTTAGACCAAGATAAACGGATGACTCACGCTAAACCGGGCCGTGCCCGGGCCGAGGCGTCCGACATGTCATTTTCTATGACGGCTGATCAGGTGATCACGTGGTGTTTTCCATATAGAAAACGAATCGCCGGATGCTCCGGCCCGGTCCCGGCCCGGTCTAGCGTGAGTCATCCTTAAGTCTGCAACGATTTTGATAGCATACTCAGTGCAAGTCATAATTTCATAGAAGATTGACGTTTAAAATAACACTTGTACTGCGTGTGTTATCAAAATCGTTGCAGACTTATCTCGGTCTAACTCTAAGTATTTAATTTTTACTTCTAACCCTCCAATCGGCAAGGTATGAAAAGCAGAAGATTTTAAAATTTAAACTTTGAGTTTTCCGTTGATTTAGGAATAAATAACAGAAATACTAACATTTTGCAAACAAAAAAAAAAGAATTTCAAAGTCACAAGCAGAATCTACTTCTAGTATATTTAAATGAAACTACTTACCGATTTCGTAGCGAGAATGCTTCCTACGATGAAATAAATGCCACAAAATAATACAACACATAAATCGCTGCGAACCATTTCGAAGCCAGGGACAACTCCCGCAATATTATGTATGTGTATTCAAACGATTTCGCCAGCAGAAACTCGATTAAACGAATAAATAATATGTTATTAAACATACATTACGCTAATATATTGCAGTGGTAATGCAGTGAAAAATGTAATTTCTTTATGACAGCAAGTATTACCGCTTTAAGAGCCCATCAACGTACACAGTAGCGCCACTGCTAAATAATCGTGATTGTTTAAATTTAACGAAAGATATTTAAAAAAGGCGGCCGCTACGTACTGTATTTTGTATTTAAGTACTTTTTGAATACATCAAACTAGTTTTTATGTTGCTGGATTCGTCAATCTAGGCGTCCAAAGTCAAAACGGCCGTTTTTGTTTTGAGTTCATAGATCGACGAATCCAGCCACATAAAAACTAGTCTGATGTATTCAAAAGGTACTTAAATACAAAACACAGTACGTAGCGGCCCCCTTTTTTAAATATCTTTCGTTAAATTTAAATAATCACGAATATCACGATTATTTAGCAGTGGCGCTAGTGTGCTCGTTGATGGGCTCTTAAGAGTATTTGCACCAAGTCACATGCAAACCATTTATTATTAAACCATTCATTTTGTTAACTATTTAAGCCTTTTTCAGATTTGGGAAAATTGTGAATATTCCTTCCCGTATATTTTTATGATGACATGACTATTAACTTGGTGTGTCATCATTACTGGCGACACTCACAGTCTAAGCCCGCCTTAATAATAATATTATCATTCCAATCACTGAGCGTATTAATGAAATGACATTTTAATACGACCAGTCATTTGCCATTCTAATATCAATGACTCACCCCACACAGATCTACAATGTACCATAAAGAAAAAAATACATAGAGTGCTCACTCCATAAATCAGTTTAAGTACCAAAACGACTATTATTTTCGTAGTCGACGTCTAGCATCGAGTAGCGGAATTATCAGTACTGGTACGTGACAATACATAGATGATCCGACGACCGAAAAGTCTGACGCTCAAAAATTTTCAGCTAATACTATAGCCGGATTAATCGGAACTCAATTTTCAACTCCTGCTTTTAATATAATTATAGTTGTAAATTGGTGTTCAATACAATTTTCGTATGCGACACTAGAGAATTCTAGTATCAAGTAGTAGTACTGTCAATTTCGCACTCGATGCTAGATGTCGACTGCGAAAATAATAGTCGTTTTGGTATCAAAACTGATGTATGGAGTGAGGACTCTATTCTTACTATATTTCTTTATGAAAGAGTTAAACCGGTGTTATTTTAAACGTCAAACTTGTATGAAATTTACTTAATATTATTTATTAAAATACAAAATTATTCATATGTATATATGGTACAAAAACAAGTCAAAAAACAATAAATAAAAATAACTTAAAATTACAATTACACTAAATACAAACTATTCTAAAATAAAATAAAACTAAACTAAACTAAATCTAAAAAAGGCGCCTGTGGCAAGGTCCCCAAGATGCTGGCTGCGTTACCCCGTTGAACTGCCAGACTGAAGCGTTGAGCGAGGTAACTGCCAGCTCTTGGTTCCCCAGTTGCGTCCCTGAGTCTCTTTGAAAGGTCTCCAAAGAGACTCAGGGCGCCAGGACCCCACGGACCCAGGGTCTCGACGCCGAAAGGAACAAAACAGTATTCGGCGCCGAGACCGCGACACTTCCCAAATTATGACGGATAAATAACACTGGCACTGCGTGTGCTGCCAAAATCTCTGCAGACTTTTCTTGGTCTAACTCTCTCTACAAGATTGCCTGTTAACCCTTTAGTCCGTAGCGCCAACATACTTGCCATCATACTTAAAACAAAAACGCATCTCTACTATAATAATTACGGTTCTAAATCGAATGACTAGAAAGGAATGTCGAATGGTTAAAGGGTTATAATATCAAAAGTGCGGTCAAATTTTCTGTATTCTTAAGTAGTAGGTTGGAAAAATAACAACGAAACACTACACGAGTAAATTTATTTGTTAATTTTTATCGCAATTTCTACTGAATGCTACAATGTCAACACACTTGATTCAAACCGAGAAAAGTCTGCAGCAATTTTGATAGCCCACGCAGTGTCATTTTAAACGAAATTTCTATGAAATTATGACGTGTAAATAACACTTGCACTGCGTGAGCTGTCAAAATCGCTGCAGACTTTTCTTGGTCTAACTCTACAAGGTTGCCTATTAACCCTTTAGTCCATAGCGGCAACATACTTGCAAAAACGCATCTGTACCAGGCGTGGCTCACTCCGCGATTTCGTCGCTTTGCTACAGGTAGCTAAAAGTACATCCGTTCCACACCAATTTTGGGTTCAGGCGGAGTATGTCACTTTCTTAGGACGTCACATTCTGAGGACGTCACATTCTGAGTTCGTCACTTTCTGAGTACGTCACTTTATGAGAACGCCACTTTCTGAGGACGTCACTTTCTGAGTTCGTCACTTTCTGAGTACGTCACTTTCTGAGTACGTCACTTTCTGAGTTCGTCACTTTCTGAGTACGTCACTTTCTGAGTACGTCACTTTCTGAGGACGTCACTTTCTGAGAGCGCCACTTTCTGAGGACGTCACTTTCTGAGGACGTCACTTTCTGAGTACGTCACGTTTTTAGCATAGGTACGATATCATCATCATCATCATATTTCCAAGCAGATGAAGTCGCGGGTCGAAGCTAGCGCAACATATTATCTACAGTCCGTTAACACTCAGAATGACCTTCGTATTTTAGAAAGATACATCGGGTATCGGCGGTAACACGCGAAGGTGATACTGTTGTTCTGCTTTCTTACTCACTCGCAAAAAGTTAGGGATACCTATTGTCTCAATGTAAAACAAGCTCTAATTTAATGACGTTATGCTTAATATTTGGTTGATGACTATATTGCTATTTGACTTTTTGTCATAATCTAAATAAAATAGAATCAGAATTTGAAAGCAGAACGTCAAACCGTCATTTACTACTTCTCGCTGAATTTATACAGAGTGGTAATAATAACAGGCATATTTTTTTGTAGGTAAGTATATTTTTTATAGTTTGTGTTTTTTTTATTTAATCTCTAGTTTTAATTAAAATTTACTTTAACATAAAAAAATAAATTAAAACAAAAATTTTAAATTTAATTTGTAAATAATTATACAGTAGGTACTTAAAAGTCACATATTTTAATATGAATCTAAATATTTACCTACTAGTTATGGTGGTATTAACTACTCTATACAGGGTGGTACAAACCTCGATGTCCAAATTTTTTAAGTGAAAACTTCTTTAGCGGCGCTGTGCACTTTTTGTGATGGGGAAAAAATGTTAAACTCGCGACAGGTCACGTGACCGTAAGATTCGTAAGACGTAAGACGGACACGTGACCTGATCGAAAAACTGTTACAATGTCATTGAGTTTTCACTTCTGCCGGCACTCCCGGAGTGCATCCCGTTGTTTTTTTTTAGATTCTTCACTACGTGGGCTATCAGATTACTAATTTGGGAACTTTCCACCTCGATTCCTTTGACCGGTGACTCTGTCAAATTATGACTATTGTCACTTTTTTTTACCTTTAAAAAAAACTTAGGGACTAGCAGTTTCTAAAATAACCAAAAGTCGTTGAACTCGCATGTTTTTTTTTAATTAGGTAAAATCTAAACTTGACCTGCTTGAACGTAAAACTTTGACTTTTGTCTTTTTTTCCAACTCGCAGCCAAGTGAGGATGCTGATTTTTTTAGCAACTGCGTCGTTTGTAAAGGATTATGTTATAAAAAGAAACGTTCAAAAAAGTTCAATAGTTTTTTTAAATAAATTAATTGGTTCGGCCCGGAATTTCTTAACAAAAGTTAAAAGTTCAAAAATTCATAACTCGAAAACTACGACAAACCGGCTAACATACATATTCTATAATTGAATTGAGGAATCTAAAAAAAAATTTGGACGTTGTGGTATACCACCCTGTATAGTTTTGAGTGTTGGATTGCAAGTTGCAACTAAATCAGTACGACGCTGTCATTTTCTATTACGCGAATACGTCCGATGTTAACCCGAAAAAAGAAGTTCATTCTGAGAGTTAACGGACTGTAAGTGGTCAAACAAATTTTTTCATTAAATAAGAACAATAAAAACTACACTCATCCTTTTCTTTTGGGTGCTAGTACTAGTGTAAGACAAAGATAGTATGTTTATCTCGGTCTATGTTTGAAATGAGACAGTCCTTTGACAAACTTTATAACCTTTTTGTAGTTTCGGATTTTAAATAGAAAAAAAATCAGCGATGTCAAATCGGCGACATGATAGATTTTTATTGTCAGGCTAAAAGTACAATGTAATATTAATTTAAAAATTCATCGTGTAACCTATATAGGAAGAAAACAAACAAATAAATTACATTAAATATATGCAGAACATGAGAACTATGAGAGTATGGATCACTCCATACGCAGAAGTGATTGATGGCTGAACATATATTCTGAATATGCCGTTGCCGATATGATGAAAAAATCCTTTGACGCCTATTCTCCACAGGTGACACGAGAAGAAATATTGTCTGAACCAAAACTGCAAGAGCTGATTTTTATACGCAGATACGGCAGATATCCAAAATTTACACTATCATCAGAAAAAAAGACGTGAGTTTATGGAGACATGACAGAAGACGCGGTATGTTGAAGAATATGTTGTCACGAAAGGAGCGGCAGTCCGTTTAAATGTAAATATGTGGGAATGAACTTCTACTGGTGTCAGCGAGCTTGCCATGATACCTTCACCAGCTAATCACAGCGGCGAATGATAAAATCATGGTTCCTACTGTGCGAAACATTTATGTGTATTGAATCGAAGCTGTTGCCGGCCTAACTCCAATCTGTGGCTAAATGTTTTGCTGCTTGTAGTTTCTAAGTATTCTGAATTAAATAATGTTTTATACATAATCGAAATATAGGACGTTTTGCCAAATGGAATTCTCTACCAGTCAGGCGTAAGGCAAACAGAGATTGGTATTGGTATGTAGGATATAAAAGCGACCGTATGTCGAACAGCTAATCTGGTTGCTGGCAGTATACATTTTTCGTGCAGGTATATTATACTGTTAAATCGTACCTATGCTAAAAAAACGCGACGTACTCAGAAAGTGACGTCCTCAGAAAGTGGCGTTCTCAGAAAGTGACGTCCTCAGAAAGTGACGTACTCAGAAAGTGGCGTTCTCAGAAAGTGACGTACTCAGAAAGTGACGTACTCAGAAAGTGGCGTTCTCAGAAAGTGACGTACTCAGAATGTGACGTCCTAAGAAAGTGACATACTCCGCCTGAACCCAATTTTGGTGGCTAGCCATAAGCCTAGCCACCTAGCGGCCATATCTGTCCAGATCGTAACAGACGCGTTTTGTTAGAGAGTGAGTCTTCTGTACCTAGTACTATTATTTATTATGTGTCTTTATACTATAAAAATTACGGTTTGAAATCGAATGACTAGAAATGAATTTAGTCAAATGCTCTGTATTCTTAAGTAGTGGATTGGAAAAATTACAACGAAACACTATACGAGTAAATTTATTTGAAAATTCTTTTCGCAATTTCTACTGAATGCTACAATGTCAACACACTAGAGTCAAACCGAGAAAAGTCTGCAGCAATTTTGATAGCCCACGCAGTAGTGTCAATTGAAACGTCAAACTTCTATGAAATTATGACGTGTAACAACTGTATAACACTTGCACTGCGTGGGCTATCAAAATCGCTGCAGACTTTTCTTAGTCTAACTCTACATGTCTCCAGGAGTGACTTCAGACTCAAACTCCACACAGATCACTGTCTTCTTTTTGCTGGTCAGCACCACCCTCCTCAACACTTTTCCGTACACCCTGCTGGATTGTATCTCGTGGTCTACCTGATCGTAATCTGCGTCGAATTTGTAGGTACCCTGCAAATATAAAACACATATCAATCAACTTTTGAAGTTTGTAACTGACTTCTAGGTACCTATGTTGTTTTTCAAACAACTTGGATACTGTGATAGATACCATCTCCGTACAATATATGTATAACCTTAAAACGCAAAATCTCGCAAAATTTTATTGAGATGACATATGTCAGCGTACCCAAGCTGTTTGAGTAATAAAAGTAAGAGTTATTTTATGGCAGATTTTTGTGAAAAAGTTTTTTTTTGTTAAGGATATTTTTTCCCTCCGTAAGAGTAACGCAGAATACTATTTTTATAGTTTGTGGGGTTGAGAAAATGGCTCACTTCGATGGCTGTCTGTTTGTCTGGCAATACTCAAAAACACGTGGAGGTATTAACTATGAATTTAATCATATATTTTAGTAATAATTACCTTTGGAACCACACAGGTCTGTTTATTATAGTTGACGTGGAATATACGAGCGAATCGGCCGACTAAGCGGTTGTAGCAATTAACGCCAAAAATACTAAATATCAGCTCCCATTTTCCCTTCACCTGTTGGTAGTCCGTGATGTTCAGCTAGAACACAAATAAAAGAAAATTCTTTTTTGTAAATGTCATTCTGTTTGAGCCGATATGGAGTTATTTAGTGTGTTGTCCAAATTTCCTAAGAAATGGCGCTGTTATACAGGGTGTCCCAGAAATCGACGTCAAGCCGTAAACGGATGATAGACCAAGTCATAACAGTTAGGGTGTGGGTGTGGATTTTTTAGTGAATTTTTAAAGTGATTATAATTTTTAAAGAACATGAGTTGGATTTTTTTTTGCATTTTTATGATAACTGTTATGACTTGGTCTATCATCCGTTTACGGCTTGACGTCGATTTCTGGGACACCCTGTATACGCAAACTAGGTAGGTAACACTAGCTCACCATAGGAAATTTGGATATCAAACTAAACACATTCTGAGCGTAACGCAGGAGACAAAAGTAAGTGTAGAGAATCGTTTGATAGTTATAAATAGTCACTCAGTCAACGTAGGGGTAGTTCATGCAAGAATCAGTTGTTTCGTACGGTTAAGTGAAAGTTTTTGACAGTTTTACTTTATAATATAAGAATATCGCAGCAAAACACGTCATGTCATAGATGCAATGTATTATTATAATAAAATTAATATTTTTAATAAAGTACCTTGAAACTATATTTTTCAAACAAAAAAATAATTTTCCAAATCGGTTCACCAATGACGAAGTTATAAGGTAACATACATACAAAAAAAATACTGTCGAATTGATAACCTCCTCTTTTTTTTGAAGTCGGTTAAAAAGTAAAGTTCATTGACCAAGAAAACGTTTGCACACCAACAATACTGATGTGCCGTCAAAAAGTTTCAAAAATAGCAAAATTAATTGAACTTCTCATATTCAGACGACGCATCGGAGCCACGCTGGTCACGTCGTCGCCCAAATCCAATGTTTAACTTGTATTTTGTAGTTTCACAGTGCCTTGGTTATAAATATTTTTGTATAGAAATCGAAATTTTCCACTTCCAAAATGAAAGTTTCCTTTGTTTCTTGTTATATTTTCTGTAAATTTCCGAGATATTTTCTAAGTTTTTGGAACTGTTCTGCAACTTGGACAGTTGTAGTTGCAGAGTTATTAATTGTAATGTAAAGGATGACTCACGTTAGACCTGGACCGGATCGTGTTCGGGCCGGAGCTTCCGGTGCTCACTTTTCTATGACATGACAGCTGATCACGTGATGTTTTCCATAGAAAACGATGCGCCGGACACGGCCCAGTCTAACGTGAGACATCCTTAATCGGGAACAAAACTCACCCTAAGATCAGGATCTTCCTTAAAAGATGTGTAGTTTCCTTTAATCGAAGGTCCAGACTCCCGTTCACTAGCGTCACTTAACTCTAGTGTTACATCTCCGGACCTCTCGGCCCTGGTTTGGTATGGAAGGTCCGGTTTCTTGCATTTCTGCATTCTCATTAGAATTGAGGTGTAGGGACCCTAGAAATATGGACAAAATAAAATACAATGTCAATCCACAGCGCAGGCTTAAAAATAGTATCCACAGTATCCACAACATGCTTCGTCAAAAAAAGCCCCGAACAGTTCTCTCTATGGCCCAAACGTCCCAAATATGCTAGCTGCATTGTCACGCTGAATACCGTAAAATGGGGTGAGTAGGGAGAAAACTGACATTCAAACCTCGATAATATTTTATTTTTACATTTGTAAACTGAATGGTATATATAATAAATATAACACTTTAAACTCTCGCGTTTTGTACACATATTTAATTACACAAACGGGTCTACCGCGATATAATTTCATTGTATCGCGGTAGACCCGTTTGTGTAATTAAATATATATAATAAATGTTCCGGACGTTTGTATATTTTTTTATTTATGGTTTTGGGTCTTTTCATTTCATAACTTTACCGATAAACACAAAATCCCTCCTCACCCCGTAGTACCTCGTAGTTGGGGTGAGATGCGATTTCTTACAAAGGTGATTTTGGAACATTGTTGGATCAATTTTTTTTCTTATGAATATCACTATAGCTCCATTTGTAATAGGTACGAATACATTATTTAGGTAGCAGTAGCCTTTAAAAACCATCTCAACCCCTGGCATCCCTTCTCTCCCCATTCATAACCCAACTCTCCACGCAATCCCTACTCACCCCATTTTACGGTAGCCAAACATATTTGTTGGACCAGATAAAAGTCAGACCGGGGATCGCAGCCCCTGTCCCTTAGCCGACGCCCAATCTCCCTAACCAGCTTCTTGGCCACGGTGCACCATGAATAAAACGGGCTTCAAATATGATAAAAGTGTAAAAAGTGACCAATGCCTCCAGAGGCAGAAGTATGAATTGATAAAGTTTTTTACTACTCTGCTCAGAAATAACTATTTCATTTAGCAAGTACACAAGCTTTGTTCAAAACTACTTAGTTAATAACCTTTTGAACGCCAAGAACACCTAAGTCATCCTCACCTGAATCACCTAAGTCATCGTACTCATCGTCACTAGTCATGCCCACAGCGCCATGAACACATATAGGTGTTATGGCGTACGCTGTCAAAGTAACCTTCACACTTTCAAGTAAGGTTTACATTAGCTCGCTTGCGCCCGGGACCTTGGCGTGTGAGTGATGTTTTTGTTTATGACATAAAGTGTTCAAAATGTTTATATAATCTCTACCTATATACAGTGAAGTGAACAGATGTGTTAACCATTTAAATATTATGTTTATTGATTATTTATCACATAACGTCATCATAAGAGCTAGCATTTTTTGGGAATAAATAAAGCTGTGGGATATTAGAGAAAATATCAATAACAAAATTATAAAAAAAATCCTAATTATTGAAAGGAATCAAATTATGCCACATTAAAAAAGTAATTAAAGAAGTCATAATTCGTTACATTGTTTTTTTTTAAGCATTACATTGTTAGAAGTGTACCAAATACTTACAGCCTTTGCGTTTGCCCTGTTCTCTCTATCCGTCTCATGGTCCCCTAGCACGATGGTACAAATACCACAAAATAATAATAAACTAAAAATCCGAAACATTTTGAAACGGTATTACAATTACTTAAGTCAAGAAATCTTTTATTCGGTTTTGGTGAAGGAACGAATAAAATTTACGTTAAAATGTTAACATGTAACCTCAAGGCTTATATAAACTCCACTGAATGGAAGAGTTTCATTTAGTATCTTTTTGAGTGATTGTCATTAACTGTTGTAGCTACTTTCCATCAGTTTGTATGCAAAATAATAATTTAAAGTACCATCACGTTCCGCGATTGTGCCATAATACCCTAAGGTCCTAGCTAAATTGGTTGTTCAATACTTACGCTATAGAATTTCCAATTTAGCAAGAGCCCTAAATGGCATAACAGTCCCGTGTGGTGACTGTACATTGCTTTGAATCGAATAAATAAACCGGTATCAAATCGATTCTAGACGTAATAAAGAATAATGAGTAACATCGTTATCTTTTTGCTAACTCGATGCAATGGCATCCGCTTCCGTCGTAGATAAAGCTACAAGTTTTGTTTATTCACCCTTCGAAGAAAGATGTTTTTCGTAAGTGTAGGTATAGTATAGACAGGATAAAGTGAATGATTAAGGCGTGTCCAGACGAGTCAATTTTTCGCCAATCTGATTAAATTGTCCGATCGAATCAGGACGTGCGGACGTAAACGCCAATTTGGCTCGCCGAATTCAACCGCCGGTTATGACCGATATTACCGATAAAATGGGGTGCGGACGCAAGCATACCAATTTGTGACGCCAGTGTTTTCGTTTTGGGGCATTTTTTCAATTTAAAGGGCTCTAATATCACCATAAATCTAAAATTGGTGATTAAATTGGAAATTGACGCCAATTTCATTTCTGATCAAATCGGTCGATTTGATCACCCCGTCTGGACTCCACTTTACACATCACTCACGCTAGAAGGGTCCGGATGCGGGCCGAGGCGACCGACGCTTCATTTTCTATAAAAGCATCACGTGATCAACGATGACCCATCATAGAAAACAAAGTGTCGGACGCCTTGGCCCTGACCCAGGCGGTGAATCATTCTACTCTCTTTACAGACCCATGCTCTGTTCGTTCTGCTCCTGTTACCGGAGTAGCAATTGCGGTTTAGACTCAAAAGACTCAATTTTTTTTTTCAATTTGGGACAAAAAAACATTAACACAGGGTTCAGACACAGAAATAGAGTACTAAAGGATAATAAAGTGTGAAACCAACAACATCGTCCACAGATTACAAGATTACCTACTGATAAATCTACAATATATATAGCGCAAGGTACAAATGATATATGTAAAAGTAAAATTAATAAAGCTACGATTACAAAATAGGTTTGTGGATGCAGTTACAAATTCATATTAGCCGAAGTAGTCTTATACAGTTTAATGAGTGAGTACAAACAGAGTATTTTAGACTCAAAAGACTCCAATTTTAGACTCAAAAGACTCTAATTGCCACCAACAGTAATTGTACGTTCACCGTTCATCAGTGGGATTAGTTACTGGCAGCAGTGTAGCTGTCCGCGGCACCAACGTTTCCAATTTCATTGCATTTAACATTGACACAATTTACAGTAGGTAGGTGGGTTATTTTTAAAGTTGTATACTATACATCAATGTCTCAAGACGAAAGTCTTCGACCAGTGTGTGTTGCTAGTGATGACATATGGAACTGAAACGTGGCCGCTTACTGTGTGCCTCATAAGAAGGCTCAAAGTCACCCAAAGGGCAATGGAAAGGGCTATGCTTGGAGTCTCTCTGCGTGATCGCATCAGAAATGAGGCCATCCGCAGCAGAACCAAAGTAACCGATGTAGCCCTCCGAATCGCTAAACTTAAGTGGCAGTGGGCGGGGCACATTGCCCGTAGAACCGATGGCCGTTGGGGCGGAAAGGTTCTCGAGTGGCGACCACGTACCGGAAGGCGCAGCGTGGGTAGACCCCCCACAAGTTGGACTGACGACCTGGTTAAGGTCGCAGGAGTCCGCTGGATGCGGGTGGCGCAAGACCGGTCATTGTGGCACTCTTTGGGGGAGGCCTATGTTCAGCAGTGGACGTCCTTTGGCTGATATGATGGTAATTTTTCCATGTTTTCCTTTAATACGTTAATAGAACGTTGATATGGTGATGATGATGATTAAAACCAAAATATTACTTTGCTAATCCGCGAAAAGATAACGTGCTAGTCAATCAGTGCTAACCCGTTATACTTACTTGCGTATTTTTACATGTAATTAATATTCCCACCCTCCCACCGCAAAAATAAATACGCAAATAAATATAACAAACCACCACCAAAAGAATAAACCTCGACACGTGTTTCGCCTCTCTACGAGGCATCCTCAGGAGTTGTTGACGGTGTGACGCCCGGCAACGAAATGACCTGTCTAGAATGGTCGGCCATATTTATACCTTGACCACTCCCCCTACCGTGCAAGTGTGAGTGAGATGGAAAAATTCGTAATAACGGCGATGACGCAACATTCAATTGTTCGTTAAGAATCATGCCCCTATTGTTGTACCTAATTATTTCCAGTTGTTCCAGAACACCCAAACGCAATCCCTTTTCGCAAACATGTAAAATATCAAAAGAATGATTCTCAGATAAAGTGTGACCTGTATCTAATAAGTGCTTTGCAAAATTGGACTTCTCTGGATGGTTATGTCTATATGACGCAACATGCTCTTTATACCTAGTAGTGAAACTACGGCCCGTTTGCCCCACATACACTTTATTGCAATCGTCACAGGTAAGCTTATAAACTCCAGACTTTTTCCCATTCTCGATCTTATCTTTGCCATTGCAAAGCTTCGAGTGCAAAGTATTATTTGTCTTAAAGGCCACAGGAATGTCGTTAGACTTCAAAATTTTGTAAATTGCATCAGACAACTTGCCAACATAAGTTATGCTCGCTTTATATTTCTTAATCGGTTCAGAGGATCGTGCCGCATACAACATAGTGTTGACCATACTATTCCGCTTTTTCCTGATGATACCATCCACAACAGACTTATCGTAACCATTCGAAACTGCTAAGTGATAAATATTATTTAATTCAATCTGATAGTGTTCATCAGAAAGAGGCACAGTCAACATTCTATGCACATAACAATGAAAAGCAGCCAACTTATGCTGCCACGGATGCGTGGAAGAAGCCGGGATAACTGTATCGGTATGTGTAGGCTTACGGTAAATTTTGAACTGATGCCTGTTGTTTACTTTAGTGATTGTTAAATCTAGAACTATGACTGTGCCTCTTTCTGATGAACACTATCAGATTGAATTAAATAATATTTATCACTTAGCAGTTTCGAATGGTTACGATAAGTCTGTTGTGGATGGTATCATCAGGAAAAAGCGGAATAGTATGGTCAACACTATGTTGTATGCGGCACGATCCTCTGAACCGATTAAGAAATATAAAGCGAGCATAACTTATGTTGGCAAGTTGTCTGATGCAATTTACAAAATTTTGAAGTCTAACGACATTCCTGTGGCCTTTAAGACAAATAATACTTTGCACTCGAAGCTTTGCAATGGCAAAGATAAGATCGAGAATGGGAAAAAGTCTGGAGTTTATAAGCTTACCTGTGACGATTGCAATAAAGTGTATGTGGGGCAAACGGGCCGTAGTTTCACTACTAGGTATAAAGAGCATGTTGCGTCATATAGACATAACCATCCAGAGAAGTCCAATTTTGCAAAGCACTTATTAGATACAGGTCACACTTTATCTGAGAATCATTCTTTTGATATTTTACATGTTTGCGAAAAGGGATTGCGTTTGGGTGTTCTGGAACAACTGGAAATAATTAGGTACAACAATAGGGGCATGATTCTTAACGAACAATTGAATGTTGCGTCATCGCCGTTATTACGAATTTTTCCATCTCACTCACACTTGCACGGTAGGGGGAGTGGTCAAGGTATAAATATGGCCGACCATTCTAGACAGGTCATTCATTTAGGGTAATGAGAAATAGGGCCGGATTTTTCCGGCCGACTCAGATTTCTATGTTAAAAAAAAAAAAAAAAAAAAAAGACAGGTCATTCCGTTGCCGGGCGTCACACCGTCAACAACTCCTGAGGATGCCTCGTAGAGGCGAAACACGTGTCGAGGTTTATTCTTTTGGTGGTGGTTTGTTATATTTATTTGCGTATTTATTTTTGCGGTGGGAGGGTGGGAATATTAATTGCATGTAAAAATACGCAAGTAAGTATAACGGGTTAGCACTGATTGACTAGCACGTTATCTTTTCGCGGATTAGCAAAGTAATATTTTGGTTTTAATTAGTATGGATTTCCGCAAAGTAACGCCTGATTCTATTCACTATTTGATGATGATGATGATACTATACATACTTTCTTTCAAATTTGGGTATGTGGCGAACCTTTTTTGGTCGGCTTGCGTCCGCCTGCGAAAGCAGGCCGCTAAATAGATTATAATATACTTTGGTTTCACTTGAACTGTCTTATAAAATACTGATGGTGATTTACTGTATGTCTAATTTTATACAATAAACTTTTTTTCATATTTTTTTCAACGTCAGAATAAATATAATACGTTTAGATTTTACAGGAATTAATTATTTCTTTATCTTAAAATAGGAGTCCTACAGCTATAACAACGGAAAATAGCACTAGGTTAGACCAAGAAAAGTCTGCAGAGATCTTGACAGCACACGCAGTGCTAATGTTATTTATATATACTCATAGAAGTGTCATAATTTCATAGAAGTGTGACGTTTAAAATAACACCTGCACTAAATACTAACAAAGTCCGGCCCGTGTCAACTTCGTTAACTAGGTACATAATATATGGCCCTTGGCTGCTAAAAGGTTGCCGACCGCTGACGTAAAGCGTTGAAAGGGTTAACCTATAAAATGCCTACTGGATTTATCACCGTTACACCGAACAAAGGGAATTAGGCCCACGAACTCGTTAACAGAAATTCGAGCTTCGTCCGCACTCCCGAATCCACGAGGCAGACGATTTGTACGTAATAATGTAAACAATACGCCTGTAATTCTGGAGGATATCAGAGGGGCTACCGCGGAAACAGAAATTCGCAAATTGGAGGGACAGAGAAAGATGCTTTCAATTTGCGAATTTCGTTTTTTCGCGGTTTTGGCCCCCTACCTACAGATCTAGTGTATAAAAAAAAATTATAGGTACTTGGTCAAGCAGATCTTGTCAGTAGAAAAAGGCGCGAAATTCAAATTTTCTATGAGACGATATCCCTTCGCGCCTACATTTTTCAAAAATGCCGCTTTTTTCTACTGACAAGATTTGCTTCACCATCTATATTTTCCATCGCATTTTCACGGAAACATAGGAACGTCTTGCTATTTCAGTCAGTCTTGCTACCAAAAGCACTGAGGTTGACTGAAGTAGCATGACAAATACGAACGTTTCCGAGTAAATATGATGGAAAACCATTATGCACTACATCCAGTATATATACTTGGTCAAGCAGATCTTGTCAGTAGAAAAAGGCGGCAAATTTGAAAAATGTAGGCGCGAAGGGATATCGTCTCATAGAAAATTTGAATTTCGCGCCTTTTTCTAGTGACAAGATCTGCTTGACCAAGTATAGTTATACACTCGTAACTTATATAGCTCCGTCCTTTCGCGATTAAAGGGGCCCACTGATTAACAGTCCGCCGAACGGTATCAGCCTGTCAGTTGTTCGGAACTGTCAAAATTTTGTTCTAACTGACAGGCCGATACCGTCCGGCAGACTGTTAATCAGTGGGCCCCTTTAGTTTAGTTCCAATCGCAATAAGGACATCATGGTAAGGCCCCTGTATATAGGTAGGGGCAGTTGAACGACTTTGATACGATCACTACACCTTATAAAACAAAGTCCCCCGCCGCGTCTGTCTGTTTGTGTGTATGTATGTTCGCGATAAACTCAAAAACTACTGAACGGATTTTCATGTGGTTTTTACCTATCTATAGAGTAATTCTTGAGGAAAGTTTAGGTGTATAATTTGTTAAGATTTTGTAACCTGTGCGAATCCGGGGCGAATACAGTTTGTAAATACATAATGAACATAGCCCAGTTGTTTTAGATTTTAAGTTTTGACATGTACTTATTTTTGTGTAAATAAAGAATATTAATGATTGATTTGTAGGTTTATATATTTTCTCAGGAGTCGTAACTCACGATAAATTTCCTCACAATCACCAAGTAATTTACCTACGTAACTCGTACGTAAGTAATGCAGAAAAATTACGAATGTAAATGTGTGAATTTCGCAACCCGCTTTAAAACAGGAAGGGAATCATCGGCATCCCTTCCATTTTCGAATAAATATGTAAATTAAATTCTACGAATTCGCACCGTATTTTATTTCAGACTCAGAGTGCGAAAATGGAACTCCGAGGATTATTATAATGGGGACTGAAATAGATTTAATGATACGCCTAAATTAATGAGTAATGAGCATGCATAAACATTCAATATGTTATTGAATGTTGCTCATGAAATTCGCAAGTAAATACGGAACGAGTATAAATTGCTCAGGTATTTTGTTTTGTAAATGAAACATGTAAGGACATACATAGGTACACAAAATTTAGAAACATTGTAACCGCTTTGTCAAAAGAAGGAAGTGAAAAATCCTTTTATTGTATTTTTACATGAGGGGCTCAAAAAGAGTATATTGTATTCAGGGATCATGTTTGTAAACATGTATGTAAGTAAAGTGTGTTTCTTTCTTTATTCTAGCTTCTAGAGTCTTTGCGGAAAGACTCCACGACTCTTCTCTTTCCGAACAAACTCTAACTTTGAATCCCTAAAGCTCTGGTTTCCTAGAATAGCGGTGCCGTCATATAGCGGTCTCCATACAAAATACTACTCCAAATTTAGGGGTATCTGGGAGTGATAAGAAATGCACGAGTAAAGGATGACTCACGCTAGACCGGGCCGTGGCCGGGCCGGAGCTTCCGGAGCTTCGTTTTCTATGGAGAGCATCACGTGATCACCGGGGCCCGGACGTGGCACGGTGCGGGCCCGGCCCGGTCATAGCCCTGACGTCCCGGAGGCTCGTGACAACCCGGAGACTCAATTTTTCTCTTCGGGTGGTATTCTACTTGTTTAAGATCTTTGTCCAATATGCATTGCGTCTCACTCTCTCATTAAGCAAAATGTGAGCCGCAAATACACATTGGACCAAGATTGGACAGATGGAATACCACCCTTCACAATATACATGCCCGGCTGTGTCGGAATATATTTGCCAAAATAAGAAGGTTGCAAAACGTCATAAATTTGTTTGTTAAATATGATGGTATAGCTAATTCGTTACTTGGTCGGTTTATATTAGGTACTTGGCGTCATAGCCCTGACGTCACGGAGGCTCCTGACAGCCCGGAGACTCAATTTTTCTCTTCGGGTGGTATTCTACTTGTTTAAGATCTTTGTCCAATATGCATTGCGTCTCACTCTCTCATTAAGCAAAATGTTAGACGCAAATACACATTGGACCAAGATTGGACAGATGGAATACCACCCTTCACAATATACATGCCCGGCTGCAAAGAGTAAAGTAAGTATATAGGTAGGCTGTGTCGGAATATATTTGCCAAAATAAGAAGGTTGCAAAACGTCATAAATTTGTTTGTTAAATATGATGGTATAGCTAATTCGTTACTTTGTCGGTTTATATTAGGTACAGTCGTCTTTGATATAATATACGTCAAGATTATATAGGTTGGATAATGTCTTGATTTATTTTGTGAAATATGGAGGTGTTGCTGAAATGTAATTTAGTCGGATTATATTAAATGAGACACCTATTGATGTTACTTCTTGTAAAAATGATTCAATAATGAGCATGTAGGGTGTATAATGAATATTAAGATACTAGTTTTTTCTCACATTCCCACTTATTACTTAGATACTTTTTATTTCGTACGAAGTTCATAGAAATATATATGTCAATAACATATCTATAGTTAGTCAAACCAAATTTTTCAGTAAATAAGAACAAAAAAACTATACTCATCCTTTTCTTTTGGGTGCTAGTACTAGTGTAAGACAAAGATAGTATGATTCTCTCTATGTTTGAAATGAGACAGCCCTTTGACAAACTATAAAAACCACTTTTATTCATTCATTTAGAGTTCAACTGATCTTCTATAAATCTGCCTGCACAGAGTACAAACATATAAATATCATATTTCAGTTGAGACCAGAACTTGGTTATTGTATGTATAGGCTATGTTAAGGCTTTGTGTTTAGTTGTGGTGGTTAGTTTAAGTGTTGCCAGAATGCAGCACTAGCATGTATTGTAAACCATAGAGTAACTTATGGCTTTGCGCCGCGATTCCCACACGAGTGTGGAGCGGGCTAAACAGTTTTTTGTCAACTTTTCACTATGACATTGATGCATCAAGGTGATTTGTTTACAAACGGCCTGCCGTGAAACGCGATAATCGAAAATTCGTTATCTGCCTCTCCGTCGATATGCAGAGAGGCAGATATCGAGTGATAGAGAGGCAGAAATCGAAATTCTTATTTTCGTGTTTTGCAGTAGGTCCTGGGGTTAGTGCTAGTAACGCCCCCTACGCAGAATTTTGCGTAATATTCCCTATTTCCGGCCTAAAATTACCCAAAGGCACTAACTACTGAAATAATACAATAAAACTCTTCGTATATTTTATTGTTCTCAAGTATATTAATGACTATGGGTGGTATTCCACCATCCTGTCCAATTTCTTTGTCCAATGTCATTGCGTCTCACTCTCTCATTAAGCTTAATATGAGCCTCAATACACATTGGGCAAAGAAATTGAATATAGTCGCACCAAACAAAGTCTGCTGCGGATTTGATAGCCCACGCAGTGTAAGCGTTATGTATACGTCATAATTTCATAGAATTTAAAATTATAGTTATGTTGTAAATAATTAAAATAAATGTATGTAAATATGGTCTTGTAAAATATAGCTCATGGAAATTGTTAATATAATAGGGAATATTACTGCATTGTTCTTCAGCCAGAGGGCATGACCGATCCATATAGTAAACAGTTTTTTGACAAATTTGACAAGTCTTTCAAAACGGGATTAAAATAAAATTGCTAAATATATTAATATAATTTGAGTTTAAAATAAGGTTAATACTTACAAGATATGTTAATACAATAATGCATCAGTGCTGCGTATTTGGCTGTAGAAATCAAGGGAATCATTCATTTCCGAAAGACCAAAGTGTATGAAAGCTGTGGGAAGCGGTAGTACGTCGTAAAGCAAAAAAAAACCTCAAAGATATGTTCAGCACATTTTAAATCCGAAGATTTCATTGCATCTGAAAACTTTTCAGGTAAGAATTTCGAAATAATAGAATAACCGTCACATTTACTACCCATTTTTATTCTGAGCATAACCTAAACCTCTTGTTATTATTTTCAGGATTATGTGATACCAGGCGCGTTTTAAAGAAGGGAACCTGGGCCTTCCATCTGACAGTGGACTAAAACGGAAGTTATAATAACTAATCAAAGGCGAGAACAGGCTGAAGCGAGTGAGGCGAAATGAAAATTAATGGTGGCTATTTACACATGTTGAGAACTCTGATGACTTAGCTCCCTTTCTAAATGTTCATCCGAGACAGCAACATTCGATTGTGGTGTTGATTATGTTGTGGCGCAAGAAAATAGTGTATATAACCCACAGTTGCAAAACTATATGCCTGGTTTTAATACAACAACATCGCTTCGTATGAGACGGCAGCATTCGATTGTGGTGTTCATTATCTTGAAGAAGCTGTGGCCCAAGAAAGTCTATGTCCAATTGTCCTCGGCTCTGTGGGCACGACTAGTTATGACGACTCCTTTGTTTATTGATAAAGTAATAATTTGTATATAATAAAGTTTGAAATGATTCGGAAACATAACACTTATAATCATTTATTCATTTATAAGTTAACAATGTAACAGTAGCATATTATAATGGCGTTACAAAAAAAAACTAGACTAGACTAATGAGTCGACGAAAACTACTTGTTTCAAGGCTTATGAAAACAATAACTTTTGTAGTACAATAAGTGATTACACTGCAGGTCGCCAACTGGATAGTTAGACACACACGGGTTTTAACAGTAGGTATTATCTTTGTAAGGACTCTATATAAAGTGTAGGTCGTCAGTGTAAATCTGAGCTAGAATTGATGTCTTTAAATTTATCCGGCAATGGCGTGAATAAAGATTTTGAGCTGTTGCCTTCAGTGTAACCTGTGTAACCACTTTTTATGCTACCAAAGTTATTATGTTCGTCGTATAGGGTAAGCCTGGAACAAGACAAGTAAAAATTACATTCTGAAAATTGGAATTAAATAGGTTTAAATATGATTAAGTAAGTAATTAACACGCTTATGGTCGACCGTCGACCTGTATGTAACTATGTAATGGAATCTAATTTAACCATCTTCCAAGGATCGTAGCGCCATGAAAATTGGCAGCTGTATGTAGTTCTGATGACAATACAATAATATGGTACTGTCGAACTGATTTGATGATGGAGCCGGAAGATATGAACTGGAACTTCATGTTGGAACATCGTATCATAGCTGTGTTTGGATTTGTTAGAAAAGTCTTGAAATGAACTTTTACCACGATTAGGTTTCAAGGTCTGATGATAAAGCGACTGGCATTCCATGATGGAATATTATCATAGTCGTGTTTGCACTTGTGAGAACGGTCACGTAATGGACTTTGAACACGATCAGGCATCAAGCGTGTTTTTCTAGTGTTCTTTTAAACTATTAATTTATTTCCTTTTAGGTTTGCGTTCCCGAAGCAGCTTTTTAAGTTCTTCGACCTTTAAATGTCCGTAGGGCGCCATATTCACAGTAAAAGTAATTAAATATTATTATTAAAATTATGTAAGTACCTATTATAATAATTTAATTACTTTTCACTTTTACTAATTATTTGTTTATGACATGACAACATGACACCATGACATGATGTGTCATTGATGATGTCAACTAGCTTTCCATAGAGATATAGAGCTTTGTTTACTGTATGTCTAGTGGCGCCACCTACACAGAGCTTTGCCTAATATTCCCTAATAGCTAAAAGGTACTTAATTAATGGCGTGTATTAACACAATCACGAGCGGGAGACGACTGAGGTACAGGTTATGTCATGTGTTCGGCCCTCCGTAGGCGCGCGGAATGCTGACAACGCCTATAAGCTGTCCCTATACCAACCATATATTTTGTATGAAGACGGCCACTTTATGACGGCACAGGAAAACGGACACTTAACCCAAAGAGTAGTATAATTGCCACGACTGAGGAGTTAGGGGTCATTATGAAATGCAAGTGCCCCTGCCCAATACTTAAAATCCTACTCTAGAATCAGAACTGTAGGTATCCTGGTGGTTAAGGCGGGCAGTAACCGTGCAGCATCAGAACTGAAGAGTTGGAGGTCAGTAATAACACTAAGGTCACTAGAGTCAGACCAAGAATAGTCTGCAGCGGATTTGATAGCCCTCGCAGTGCAAGTGTTATTTTAAACGTCAAACTTCTATGAAATTATGACGTATAAATGACACTTGCACTGCGTGGGCTATCAAATCCGCTGCAGACTTTTTATGGTCTGACTCTAACCATATTTTCTAGCCAACCTTCATGGTCAACCTAATACTGGCCGAAACCAGAGAGAACGGCCAAATAAAAGAACTTCACAAAAACGTCAATCTCTGTCAAAACAGCCTGTGATTGATTTAGTCACAGAATTTAAGATATTTTAGCAGTTTAGTGATTAGTAGTAAATATTAAACAGTTCATCATGCACAAGAGCACCACGGAAGTTCTATCGAAAACCAGCGACAAGAAAAGAAGCACCAGTCGGAGCACTGATCAGGTATAAAGAATGACTCACGCTAGACCGGGCCGGGGCCGGAGTTTCCGACGCTTCGTTTACTATGGAAAGCGCCACGTGATCACCGATCAGCCGTCATAGAAAATGACATGTCGGACGCCTCCATATTTCCATTTCGGGAGAAAACGGATTCCACTAGGTGAATCTCAACAAATCACTTTCATTTTGATGTAGATCGCTTCAGCATAATATATTCTAAATTTATAGGTTTCACTTAAAAAAAATGTCGAACCTAGAAATGAGTCCGCGCGAATGTTCACTAGAAAACAGGTCAAATTAAAATTAAAAATAAATATTGAAACCTGCACAATGCGCGCCTGAAATACCGAAATGTAGGTATAGTTCCGCCGGCCGAATATTCGCCCCTCAATTGGAGGAGGGTATCCCAATATGGGACCGGCAACAAACTCGGCGGGACACATCTTTTCAAAACATTATTACATCTTATAATTAACATGCATTACGAGTAAATAAGAAAAATACAATTTAAATTACTATAGAATTCATGCAATTATACTCAGCAAGTATATAACTTTATAGAAATTTGATTAAAAAAAACATATGTACATGAAATCATACAAATACGTAGCTCTAGATGTAAGGCCCGTCCTTCGATATATGTCAATGCCTTATATGTACTTAAATGTGCATGTGCAGCCTCTTCACTTCCTCGTGCACAAGCCCGGCTACCACTTCGAGAGCTGCTGCGGGGTCTGCAACCTGTTCCCGGGCGTGCTCCTCATCGCCTTCGCCCAGGTAACACTCCTTAACTTTTAGGGCATTAAACAAAGTACGCGTGCAACGTAGTATAGTTTGTAGCTTTCTAATAGGCCCCGACGGCTAATCCTTTGTCTATTGTTAAGTAAAACCGCACGTGCTACTTACCTGCAAAAAAGAGTCTTAATTATTCTATTTGGCACCTGAGCGCGGGCTAGTCCAACGCTCAAAAAACCAGTGTAGGTGCGCTCTCCGATAACGCGCCTTTGTTACGCATCTCGATGACACATTCTAGACTGGTTCTGTACCGTTATACCTTCGAGGTGCAACGTAGAGTTGATCTCGACGCTAACGGCTCGGCCACGACATTACGCGACTGGCAACGCCAACCATATAGGTTGGGGCGAGACACGGCGATCGGACCTTTCGTTCCCACTTATAGTTGCCGCCGCCGCCGTCGCCAGTCGCGCAATGTCGTGGCCGAGCCGTAAACGCGACGAGCTGAAAACGCGCTAGCTTGCTGCCATCCATTACCACTACGTGGGTCACGTGCCTTCAATGTTAACAAAATAAAAATGGACTGATTTACCCATGTGGGTCTCACTTTCTAGTAACTTTTATAAAACTGTGTATCTGTGTTAGTAATTTAAGTAAATTATCTGTGGGCAGGTGCTAGTAGGAGCTGTGTTGCTGACGCTACTGACGTCTCACGGTCGGCAGTATGATGACATTCACCATACACAATCTACTCAGCGTTAGTTCATTTCATACATTTATTCGCTTCTACAAAGATCCATGTTTATCGTAAATTAACCACGATTGACTCTCCTAGGGGGCTAGCCAAAATGACAATAGTACATTGATAAACGCCAAACAAAAATAAAAAAAGTACCGGTAGAATGAGGTGGCTTTAGTAAAATTTGAAGGAATATTAACCCCCCCCCCCCCCCATTTATCTCCGAAACTACTGGGTCTAAAATTTTGAATGAAATACACAAAATATTTCTTTACCTATTAGAAATATGCAGTCAAGCGTGAGTCGAACTTTTACTTAGTTTTTGATCCGTCCCCTACGGGTTTTTAAAGACATTTCATTTCGCGTTCCGCATAAAAAAATACTTAGGTACATTGTTAAAAATTGGGTAATGTACGGAAGCCTTGGAACGCGACTCGCACTTGACCGATCTTATACTTATAAGTTTCAGTTGGTGTATGCTTGCCCTGACCTGTTGCTATTCGCCTAGTCAGGGTTACGCTGCGTCTTACGTAAGCGAACAACTCGCGAACGCGACGCGGCACGGCGCGGCGGGCCCAAGGCGTTCACGTTCGCAACGAGATCGCCCACATAGGACACTTCTATAGGCATCAAAGGATTGATTCACCCCGCGCCGCATCGCTTCGCTACGCGTTCTCGTGTTGTTTGCCTACGTAGTACGCTGCGTAAGAATATAATATTATTGAATGTTGACAGTAATCAGCTTGGCTACTGGCGCGGTTTTGAGTGGAGTCACTGGCGCTGGTCTCCTGCTGATCGTGGTGGCGCTCACCGAAAACTGCAAGGCCATGCTGGTAAGTATTGTGAGTTTGTGACCTTAACAATAAAAAAGTTTTTTGTCTAAAATTTTATATTTAAGATTTTATCGCTGGGTGTATTTTCCTTTCAACGGGTAATAGGGAGTATTACTGCAATGTTCTGCCGCCAGAGTGCAGCACTAATTTGTTTAGTAAACTATAGAGTAACTTATACATACTAGGCCCTAAACAGTTTTTTGACAAGTTTTCACTTTGGTTTTCACTATTGACTTGATGCACCAAGGCGGTTTGTTTACAGGTGGCCTACCGCGAAACGCGAAATTCTAAATTTCTTTATCTGCCTCTCTATCGATCGAATAAGCAAGAGTGATAGAGAGGCAGAAACCGAACTTTCGATTGTCGTGTTTCACAGTAGGCCATGTGATTGACCTAGTGACGCATGATGTGGTATTGATGATGTCAATGAGGTTTGTTTACTGTATGTGCTAATGGTGCCACCTTCGGAGAGCTTTGCTTAATATTCCCTATTATACTCATCGACACAATTCTGACAATCGTAATCGTTTGTATGATTAATTTAAACGAACTGTAAAATAGGTACAGTCACCTGCAATAATATGTTACTCTTCGAAGGCCGCGAAAATATCTGACATGATCTTATTTGTAGAGCCATAAGAGCGTGTCACATATTTTTGCGGCGTTCGAAGAGTAACATATTATTGCAGGTGACTGTACCACCGTTTTAAAATATTCCCGGCTTATTAAATTATAAATTCATTCCCCGTTGCTCCGGAGTCAATCACCGCGGCCCGCGGCCCGTGACTAGCTTCCAGAGCGCTTGTTTACTTTAGTGCAGATTTTTCTATTTTTAGCCATGTTGTATTTACCGTGAAAACGTTGCTTTACAACGTGGTTTTCTTATAATAAATTTCTCTTATCAAAAAGTTAGTCTAAGAAAAATTGTAGGTACCTACTCCCAGTTTGAGACCTGAAATAGATTTTGCAGCCACTACTGGTACAAGGGCATTTCTATTTAAAGATTTACCAATAATATTTTGTTTTTGAATTGGGAATTTTTATATTATTAATTCAACTCAGAATCATGACTTTTTTCCATTTTTACTGAGAAAAAAGTGTCCCCAATATTTTTATCCGTTTGATTGCCTTTTCAATAGAACCTTCTATGACCGTAACAAAACGGACAAAAAGATTTTTTATGAAATTTTGGGGACACTTTTTTCTCGTATTAGGATCGAAAGAGCTCGTTATTCTGAGTGGACATAATATAAAAATTCCAAAATCTAAAATACAAGTTGGGGGTACAAGTTTAAATTGCCCTGAAATAGGGCCGGAGCTTCTCTCCTACCTTTTACTGTTGGCACTCACCACAGACCGTTAACCACATCATTCTGAAATGCCCCTTTACTAGACACACAGGCCATGTATTTATTTATTTAAATAAATAAATAACAGGCCATGTAGACAATTTTAACCGTTCACCAGGCTGACAGTTCAAAAATGACAATCGAATATCAGTCTTACTGATTGAAAATAGAACACATGTTTGAAGTGCCGTATGTGGGAAATATATATCCCTTAACCTGGTAAAGGTTAATAAGATCCTGTCAGAAGAAGAGACGCGTACCTGGAAACGACGAAATTCTAACTTTAAGTTTTTCTTTATTTAAGTAATCCAGTGACATGTATAATTGGAAAAATCAATAATACTGGCACATAGGTAATAGAGGCTTTGCGATATGTGTGTTGATAAAGAGTATTGTATTGACAAAAGATTATACAAACAGCAACACTCCTAACTGTACACCGGTGGACCTAAATACAAAAGGCATAAGGTCGCCGATGTACAGTTAACACCTTATGTCCCGTTTTAAACGCCCCAATGTTATCACGTCCTATTTACGAACCCACGGTAACACCGACGTGTCCGACGACTTGAAACTCCGAGATAACTGAACCACAGAATAAATATTACAAACGTACAAATGGTTCATTTATTAATTAAAACCAAAAATATTACTTTGCTATTACTACTTTGATAATACTTTGATAACGTGCTAGTAAATCAGTGCTAACCCGTTATACTTAAATACTTGAGTATATTTTACATGCAATTAATGTTCGCACCCTCCCACCGCAAAAATAAATATAACAAACCATGGTCTAATAAAACATGGTCTTCTATTCCCAGAGTGACACGGGCCTACGTCACAATAACATTGCCACTTTATTTCAACATAACATGTTACATGGGTACATTATACCTATGGTTAATAAGTTAAAATATTTCTTTATAATTTTATAATTTTCATTTATATGTATTTTATCTTAGATTTTACAATAACACGTCATTTTTAATTATTCGTTAGCATTATCTTCCGATTCACGATAGAAATTTCAGACGTTCGGGTAATTCTGTTTACTTTACTGGCAACACAGGATAGCGCTGTCACATTTGATAATTCGGATCTAGATAACTTCATGCCCTGACCGTCATCCTTGTCGAACGCGTGTTAATTGTTATTTCCTTCTCGCTCAGTGTCAGCAGTCCCAGTGTTTTCCAAACTTTTCAAGTCGTAAGCTTGGTAATTAATGTGTAACTGTGAATTAGTTTTTCAAACGTTTGTCTTGTATAGATAAATAAAGTTTAATTCAATACATTAGATTTGTTTTATTTTACTATGTTTCTACATGAATAACTTAAAATTAATGCCGTTAAAATAATTTTCACCGTTGGTTAAAATTCTCCCACATTTTAAAGTTTGAGAACCTGTAAACAACATGATGACGTCGGCCCGTGTCAGTTAGGTCATACGCGAATCTCGGAATAGAGTACCAGGCGGAGTATATTATTATACCATGTAACAAACCACCACAAAAAGAACAATACTCGACACGTGTTTCGCCTCTCTACGAGGCATCTTCAGGAAATATTGACAGTCTGACGCCCGGCAACAGAATGACCTGTCATTCAGTCATTCCGTCGTGATTTGTCGTTTATTAATCTTTTCGCCGCCACTTCAATGAAGTAATAAAGTATTATCAAGGCCATGTCAAAAATTGCACTTAGAAAACCCGAATAACATATCAAGTCGTGGCGTGCGGTGTACGAAATGCCATATTTTCGAGCGACGGCGCCATACCTTTGGCCTACTCTCGAGTAGATGGCGATACTTTTTGACGTAACAAATTTAACACATATCAGTGAAAAACTTTGATCAAAGTCAAATGGCGTTCTAAAAGTGTTAATCATTTGTGTCGAAAGATGGCAGTAAATGTACTGATACATAATTTACTTCGACAATATTCCTCTATTTCAAATTCTCTTTGATCACTTAAAAGTGTACCATTTACTTTTTTTCGAAAATTCGTCAACTTTTGGGTTATTTGTACTCAGAATCACAAGGACTACCGATTTAAAAAGAAAAAAATGTGTCCCAAAAAAGATGTCAGTTTTGTAACGCATTTTCACATACATTTTGTATAAACCGTTACAAAACTGACACCCAAAATTTATATGAAAAAGTGGGAACACTTTTTTCTTTGTCTCATCTCATTGAACAGTACTCGTGATTCTGAGTCTAAATAACCCAACAGTTGATGGTTTTTCGAAAAAAAGTAAATGGTACAATTTTTTCTGATAACCCCCATATTACCATCATCATCATCATCATCCTATCAGCCAGAGGACGTCCACTGCTGGACATAGGCCTCCGCCAAAGAGTACCACGATGACCGGTCTTGCGCCACCCGCATCCAGCGGACTCCCGTAACCTTTACCAGGAAAACCCCCATATACTAAACAGCAAACTTGATTATTTCCAGGTGTACCTGCTGGTGGCGTTGATAGTCATGATGGGTATCGCCACGCTGGGCCTGTTTAAAATCAGCAGATCATGCGGCCTCTTTAAAGATGGTAAGCAAACATACAGAGTGGCCAAGATACACTTAGAAAGAAATTTAAGGATATTTTGCTTGATCACACGTCTTATACAACAACGCCGTGTCAAATACAAAAGTTGACACTCAGACGCCACGTCACCGAAGTGTCAAAATTGAAAATGAACCCTATGCATATGCACGTAGGTCTGTGTTGCTCTGTGGTTTGTGATGGATTGATCCGTCGCCGTCGTTGGCGTTGGACCTACGGTGCGGATATATCCGTCATAGGCGTCGAAAAGGTTAATTAAAACTGAAACGTATTTTCTTCAAAATGGTCTCCTTTACACAAACTTAACTACATAACTTTGTTACACAAACACAAACGTGATTTTGGGCTAACCGTATATCATTATCATACACAATCAAAACAATAATGCATTAACATGAAGAACACGTAAAAAAGTAAGGGCTCTTAATCTGTTTTCAAACGGTTTCCTTATTTAGGTAAAATCTTACTATTAAATTTAAATAATGGTAAATCACTTAACAGCCCGATTCAAACATTAACACATTCATTGCCACTAAGTACTACGGGTTACGCTCGTAGCGCGTAGCCACGGTTTTGCCGTATGGAGCGCGTAGTCGCTACGAACAGTGTACCCAACAGTCGGGTTCTTCGCCCCGAATGTGTTAAGATACGTCAAATATTTCGTCTAGATACGATATGGATTAGATGTGTCAGTGTCAAAAGTGACGTTTTTGTTTGAAGAAACGTCACATTTTACACTGACATATCTAATCCATATCGTTTCTAGATCTATTAATAGACGTATCTTAAAGTTCGAATCGGGCCGTCAGGATAGTGTAAAATTGAATGACACTTCATTCGTAGCATGCGTGCTAGGCCGTAGCTCGTAGTACCGTATCATCAACATATGGAAAGTATTCAAGCGCGAGTACACCGTCAGATAGGATAAAAACTTGATTGCAAAACAGGCTATTAAAAAAGTAACGAGAAGCTTAAAATAAAAATACCGACGGGTTAGGGAAGCCCGGTATATAAAACTCATTTAAGGGAAGAACTCTCGTATTTACCTAATATACATATTACTTACGTCACTCAGTCAGAAAGGAAGAGGTTAATTCTGCTCTACCGACCTTCTGTACAAATGCAAGGGTTAATAAGTTTTTGGCAAAAATTTCATTTTTGGTACAAGCTTTTATCGCTGACTGTATTTTCTTATGACAGACAACTAAATACTCATCGAGACAATTCTAAAAACCCCTAACACAATTAAGTTGCGTTGTTTCATCACAGAGTTCCTATGGTCCCTATGGAGTATGGTTCCTGTGGTCTACATCATCATCTGATGATGAACCATGATTATGGTACCATCGAGCTGATCTCAGCTCGATGGTACCATAATATTGCATTGTCATCCGATTTATACATGCATGCAAAATTTCAGCTCAATCGGAAACCGGGAAGTGGATCAAATTTAACTTGCAAGATTTGATTACAGACCGACAGACAGACAATGGACAGGTGAAACTAAATAAAAGCTTGTAAAAACGACTAAAGTTACGGTCTTTCTCTCTATCTCTTCTCTTATCGTCGTGAGTGAGACTTGAACTCACGTAACCCGTACGTTGTAGTATGGTACGTATTGTGTGACAGTAATTTTTCCACTTTTAAATTTATTCTAAGCTTAATTTTAATAGCATCGTTCGCAGACGTTTCTGCTTGTTATAAATTAAAATTAATTATAAACTAATTTAATGTCACAGAACCTAGCAGGGCATTTCTCAGGAGGGCCATTTTTACGTGTCCGGGGCAATAAATTATTGAATTTACTGTTCAATAAATCTGAATTAATTTAGGCATGATCTTCAGCCTATATTCTGTCTGGGACACTATCAAATTATTTATTTATTATTTATATAATACAAGAAAAAAAAATTCAAATGCCAAAAATGATGTTCGGTGGGAGTGTCCCGCACCCAGATTTTATGAAACAAAAAATTATTACTCAAGATGGGGCATTAGATCGGAGTTATTATGGGTATTCACGCATAAGGTATTAGTTAACTTATCATATTCTTTATATCACAATAATGTGTTTGCTCAACTCATTGAATAAAACCAAATTTACGATGTGTCCCGGGCTAGTGCCTGATTTCGGTGTAATTTGCAAAACATGTCGGTACTCCTTCAAAGTTGTAAACCAGGAACTCAGTGTCTCAAACATAGTATGCTTTATTTGTGCCTTAACCGTTGAATAGAGTAGAGGTACAGTCACAGTATAATAAAGTGATTTTTTTAAGGTTTCACCGTCCTTCGGTGGGTTTGGTTCTATGTTTTTTTGAGATCGGTGGTGCAATTTACTCCGAAAGTTTTAGTGCATTTATCGTTATGCAAGTGCTTAAGAAATCCTCGAAAGTACGTAAATCCATCATTATTACATCTCCTCTGTATCACTCATGCTATTTCTGTAATTGCTAAAAAGCGATTAATTTTGACATCACTGGTGTTGATTTCCTTGGATTCGGTGGATTTTTTGACCACCGATATCAAAAAAGTGATCACTGAATTCAAATCCTGCTTTGTAAACTAGTTTGTTGTACTAATTTATCACACCTAAAAAGTGCAAGATACGTTGTATAAACGTAAAATTATGTTTACAAACATTTTTACAAGTAAGTAAATTAAGTCATAATAGTTACAAAAAATCACTAGTTTACTATGAGTAGTTTTTTAAACCAGACGTGTGTTGAAACTTGTAGACCCAATGTTTCTTTCTCTGTCTTGATGTTCTCTTCAAACCAATGAAGTAAATTATGTTAATTGTCCTCTGTATCACCTGAGGCCCTACACCTCGATAACTTTAAACGTGATAGCCATGTTAAATGAATGCAGATCCCACTTCTTTTACAATAACTTGTGTATGTAAGTATTATGCAAGGTGCACCCAAGGGACAGGATGTTCAGAACAAGGGATTAAAAATAAAGTGGCCTTCTAATGTCGAGATCGCTTCAAAGGCACTGAGCGTACCTTACTGATCGATATTTCTAAAGGATAGCCATAGACACAAATTGAACATAGCAAATGTTTTAACAATCCTCAATGTCTTATGTCTTTATGTCTAATTATAGGAGTTACAAATTAGCTCAAGTGTTTCAGAATGCTGGAGGTCTCCAGCACCCTCAAATAATTAACAGGTTATTAGATCTTCAAGCATTAGTCGACCACTTCAAATAGTTTTAAATTGATGGAGTTCATGCTTTAAAACTCTGTTATTCAAAAATACTTGTTTTCCGTATTGCATCACATTGCTTTATAAGTGCATTAAATATTTTTTGAGCATTGAACACCACTCAAAGTGTAGGTAACATAAGTTTCTTTTTGATGCATGTGCGGTCGGATTGTGTGAAACAAACATCTTCTCCTTTATGGCACTGATGTGCGAATTTGTGGTCGACATGTCTGAAACTCGTTCCAGGACCATACATCGTCCACCACCCTATTATATGAGAGGACAGTCAAATAGTGTGGGATATCTTCTAGAGATGTTGTTTTACAAGCCGTAATTAGGTTATTTTAAAATCTTGGGTCTATATCTATTAAATTTATGTAAGCTTTCGAGATCATTAGCCTTATTACATCGCTTATAATCAAATAAGAATGAAAAATATGATTAAAATGTAATATGATTGAGATATAAAATTGAAATGTGATTTTTGTGTATGCATTATTGAATTCGGTGACGCCAATTGATTTCAGTGCCTGCACATGATTTCGGTGTTTTTTAAATCTCAAATATCTTAAAAACTATAAGGTTCTAATGGAGGCCTCCACTACCAATATTTTTTATATTAAGGCTAGATTTTAGGAAATAAAGTCGCATATCAAATAAGTTAAAAATAAAATTTGGCACCGAAGTCAGGCACCGAAGGTCATCTCTGAGAAACGCCCAGCAGTACCTGTGCAAATCCATCTGCGATTTATCACCAGTGACAAAACAAAGCAAGCGTCAGCAAATCTAGGCAATCAATCAAAGACCGTTGAACCTAACCCCTCAAAAGGCTTAGTACAAAAGACTCCAGCTGTGTGTTTAGGTTTATTACCTCGTCTGATCAATAGTCCGCCCGCATCCTCCATATTTGCTGACGACGCGAAAGAAACGGAAACACGCGACCCTAACTCAAAGCAATAAAGACGGTTTTCGTATGACAGTCACGCTGTACAGCATAGTACCTGAATCTTGCAATATGAGAAAAAATAAGGGTATTTGAACGTGATTGGTTTTCTAATGGATCAATGTGTTGGGATGGGATAAATGAAATCAGTCAGCGCGCGTTGAAGGATGTATTTATGGCAAACTCGGGATATTACAGAATACAGACTTTATTGGTAAATATAAACATAGTTACATATTATCTTTTTTTGTACAATCAGCACAATCCTAAACGTAACCAGTAAAAAAACCAATCTTCTTCCTCGCGTTGTCCCGGCATTTTGCCACAGCTGACAGGCCGATACCGTCCGGCGGACTGTTAGTCAGTGGGCCCCTTTAGGCAGTATTTTCGAGAAAAAGTTGCTTGGTCTAATTATTGTTTGCTTTTTTTTAGCTCCTAAAATAAAGGACGAGCAACACCGGCTAGCTAACTTGGCGTGCGTCAGCGGCTTGCTCACGTTTTTCGGTGCCGGTAAGTGTTTATAACTGCAGTAGCAGAACTAGTTAATCGGGCCAAATGTTCATAATGATCTGCACGCAATTTTATTGATAAGAGACTAAAAGTGTGAGGCGATCAATTTGTCCAAAAGACTAACCACGTGGGTTATACCTATATGGATGATATGGTACAGTCAACAACAGAGCTATGAATAAAGGCAAAGTGCCAAAAATATGTATAAACGACCTTAATGTACAGGCAATAAAGTACTGTATACATATTTTTGACACTTTGCCTGTATTCATAGCTCTGTTGTTGACTGTACGAGTACAAAAAATTTCGACGAATTTTGAAATTATAATGTTACATTTTATTTGGATCAAAATTATTTGATTTTTAGGGTTCCATACCCAAAGGGTAAAAACGGGACCCTATTACTAATAAGACTCTGCTGTCTGTCTGTCTGTCACCATCACCAGGCTGTATCTCATATTCCGTGATAGCTACGCAGTTGAAATTTTCACAGATGTATTTCTGTTGCCGCTATAACAACAAATACTAAAAACAGAATAAAATAAATATTTAAGTGGGGCTACCATACAACAAACGTGATTTTTTTGCCGTAATGGTACGGAACCCTTCGTGCGCGAGTCCGACTTGCACTTGGCCGGTTTTTGTTTCATTCGTCTGTCTCCGAATTTCGATACCTCTATTTATTAGTCGCCATTGTCGCCAATATTGAAATACTCAATTTAATAACTAATCACTCTACCCAGGAATATGCCCGCTCGTTATTATCAAATGAATCATTATACAGTTAATCATGTTAAGCCAGACACGGATTATCTGTCGCATCTCCAGCTGATTGCACTGCACTCACACTGATCATGCACTACTATTCGGGAATTTCGGGGATCGAATGCATTTAAAAATATCCCTTTTGCATTTCTTACTAAATAAAGAACGCTTTTGGAGGATGGTTTTGTAGGAAATACTGTGAAATTGCGCTTATGTCGTATACAGATAAGGAACTCTATCTACCCGCCAAATATTATTAGAATCTGATAGAAATGAAATAAAACGGGCCATGTGCGAGTCACCCTCACGCACGAAGGGTTCCGTAGCATTACACAAAAAAACGAGAAAAAAAATCACGTTTTTTGTATGGGAACCCCACTTAAATATTTATTTTATTTTGTTTTTAGTATTTGTTGTTATAGCGGCAACAGAAGTACATCATCTGTGAAAATTTCAACTGTCTAGGTTCATGAGTTACAGCCTGGTGACAAACAGACTGACGGACGGATGGACGGACAGACGGGCAGACGGACAGCGGAGACTTAGTAATAGGGTCCCGTTTTTACCCTTTTGGTACGGAACCCTAAAAATGGGCTGAATACGGCAGCTGAAGCAGATGGCGCTTTAAGTTAGAATATCGAGCGTTCTGAATTCAAAAATTGGCCCCAAGGACTATTTAGTTAGTTGGGTAGTTTTAGGCTGCGTTTCCACCAGAGGTGTTCGATAATGCGTAACGACGTTACCACAACTATTAGGTCCACTTGCACCAATCACTAACCCGGGGTTAACCAGTTAAACTTCGAATTACTATGGTTACCAGTACAATTTGACACTAGACCTCTGACAAAAAAAAACGGTTTAACCGGTAAATCCCGGGTTAGTGGGATGGTGCAAGTGGCGCTTAGTCTAGCTATCACGGTTCATGAGATACAGCCTGGTGACTGACAGACGGACAGACGGACAGACAGACGGACAGCGGAGTCTTAGTAATAGGGTCCCGCTTTTACCCTTCGGGTACGGAACCCTGAAACGACAACAAAATAAAGATCGGCCCATAAGCATTCTAGGCGTTGTGGGCCCGAGTCCTCACGATAACTAGTTCCTGGCTTTCAAAAAAACAAATTTAATGTTTTTTCCGAACCTAGCAGTTTATCCAGAATAATCCCGTAATGGTATAGCACTGAGCACATTATATTAATTGCGTCGGAATGAAACCCGATTGGTGCAGATGACTGATGACTCGCAATGATTGATGGGGGTCATAATGTTTTGCTATAATTGTGACTAATATAACATTTAGTAGTAACTAGCGAATTTATCTGACTTTAGACATGAATGGATGAGTCTATTTTCGGTACTATAGTCGGTACTAGCGACCCGCCCCGGCTTCGCACGAGTTACACAAAACCTTAACAACTTGTATGCCTATACATTCCTCAAGAATCACTCTATTGATAAGTGAAAACCGCCTGAAAATCCATTTCGTGATTATAGAGTTTATTTCGAACATACATACAGACAGACGCGGCGGAAGACTTTGTGTATTGATAAAATTGGGGGATATATTGAACCAAAACTGTAGCTTAATCCTCCTCGGCGCTCATACTTTTCTGCCCTTCGGCCTTTCAACTTTCGGCCCGCTGCGCTAAACGAAAAATACTCATACACATTTAGAAGTATGTCGTACTTCTATATATATATATATAGTACAGTAGCTGGGTGACCTATTTGGTATCACTTTTCATATTAACTCCGTATATTAAAACAAACGAGTTGATCGTACAAAAGTTCGGGCGGGACTGGCGTCCCGTAGTTCCTTAAAGCTATACTTCAGCTTTTGGCTAGTCAGCTCATATCGCGGTGCACGCGCACTTGAATATGAGCTGACATAGCTAAACTGCGATAAAATTTCATTGTTTTTACCTTTAATTCCGACGTTTCAGCTGAGTTGCACCAGCTGTGATCACGGAAAGACTGACGTCCCAACAAATGTCAACGGAGATATTCATAAAACAACACTAAACTACCCGAAATTAGTTTATAAAAATGTTCGAGGTAGACAAAGAAATTGCAGCTACCCGTTAAAGTTTAATGTTTATTGTCCACGGCACGACACGCAACACTCACAGTATCCGTACACTGGTCCGAAGATATATCCGCTGGTTTCAACATTTGAATCACCGGTCCCCAAGTAGACGATAATTTGTGCCCGTCCTCTCGATTGAAATTTTAGGGTGTTTTTTGTGTGCCGTGGACAATAATCATTAAACTTTAACGGGTAGCTGCAATTTCTTTGTCAACTCGAACATTTTTATAAAGTAATTTCGGATAGTTTAGTGTTGTTTTATTAATATCTCCGTTGACATTTGTTGGGACGTCAGTCTTTCCGTGACCACAGCTGGTGCAACTCAGCTGAAACGTCGGAATTAAAGGTAAAAACAATGAAATTATATCGCGGTAGACCCGTTTGTGTAATTAAATATGTATACAAAACGCGAGAGTTTAAAGTGTTATATAGCTAAAATGTTCTATACACACCTTAGCAAGTGAAAAGCCTCAGATCACATGATTGCCGACCTCGGTTTATTCTTCTTACTCTACTGTTGTTTATTTTTTATTTTTCTTTATTTAGGATTACCAACAGATAATACATCTTACATGCTCTTAAATCTATATAACAATCATGACTGATGCTTATCTAATTATAGGTAACCACAACTTATATAAGTGTCTTGTATCTGTGAACAATATTTAACATGCGGTAAACTTATGCATGGGTAAATGAATTAATAGGTACCAGTACATTACATTAACTAACATTACATAACTTGACAACTAGGGTGATGTTAAATTGTCGATAACAATTATTAACTACATGTATACTTATATACAAATATTTTCTATAAATATTTTATAAAGTATTATTACATCTGTGAATCTGTGGCTACAATTACTTTGGGATATTCAGTGAGCCAACATATTTCGTCACCTTCTTTTTAAACTGTGCAGGTCTATCGTTAAATATGTCAACTCCCGCAGAGCCGGGGATATAATTGTATAATTTTGTCATTCTTAAAAGGGCAGAATTACGACCTAAATTTGTTTTTCCAAATGGAATGCTAAACAGTTTATACAAACCGGGACGAGGTAGCTTAGCAGGAGTAGTTATTTTAATTTTACTTAGCAATTCTGGACAATCCAGTACTATTAATCAATTTATAAAGGAACATTAAATCCAGCACTTTTCTCCTGTTACTTAGTGAAATAAATCAAAAGAATTTTAGGCGTTTACTATATGATGTGAGTTTACGAGTTTTGGAAGAGGAATATCCTAAATGTGTTAAAAAGCGTCTCTGTACCTTCTCAATACTATTCTTATGCACATCGTAATAAGGCGTCCAAACCTGAGAGCAGTACTCAAGGTTACTTCTCACTAATGTATTATAGAGCAATACTTTAGTACGAGCGCATCTAAACTGCCCAGTGTTTCTTATTAGAAATCCTAACATACGAGACGCTTTTTTAATGATGTTTATGTAATGGGCATTGAAATTTAACTTACTATCTATTGTTATTCCCAGGTCACGTATTGTATCTACCTTTTCGAGTTGTGTGCCTCCGATAGTGTAACAAGTGGGCACAATAGTTTTATTGCGAGTAAAAGAGATGTAAAAGCATTTCTTGGCATTCAGCTTCATTTTATTCTGGAAGCACCAATTACTCAACCTATCCAAGTCGTCTTGAAGTAGAATACGATCACTAGAATTTTTAATAGGTCTGAAAATTTTAAGGTCATCAGCGTAAGAGATAAGGTTCGGAATTTTCACAACAACTGACTATGCTATTAATAAAAATTAAAAACAATAAAGGACCTAGGTGCGATCCCTGTGGGACACCTGATGTTGCAAAAAATTGCTTGGATTGCTCACCATTAATGACTACATATAGCATGCGATTGTCCAGGTAGGACCCGAACCAGGACAATAGTGACCCAGAAACTCCATAATTTCTCAATTTACTTATCAAAATGGTATGATCAACTTTGTCGAAAGCCTTACTGAAATCAGTATAAACAGCATCTACCTGCACACGATTATCTACATTCTTTGTAAGGCTTTCGACAAAGGCCACCAAGTTTGAGCTAGTAGACCTACACCGCACGAATCCGTGCTGCCTATCTGTAAGTTGTTGCGCAAAGTGGGAATATAAGAAAGGGTAGACCAGTGATTCGAAAATTTTAGGCATAACAGATAAAATAGAAATAGGCCTATAATTTTTTATATCAGATTTCGAGCCATCCTTAAATATCGGAACTATTTTTGTCTCCTTCCATGCTTGAGGAAATATGCCCGTTTGCGAGTAACCCCTCGTACTAAATTGTTCGAAGAGTGAAATATTGAGCCTACATGAGGAAACAACTTAATATTAGCATTAACCTTTTAACCGCCATATAATTTTTCATCGAGCGTGCTCGTGTCGCTGGTACGAAGTTATACGAAGTTTTGTATTATTTATTAGACCGCGGCGTAATGAGCCCGATTTTGTAAGTCTTCTATATCAGTCTACGACGGTTAAAAGGTTAAGTTACTTTGCCAGTTTTTTGGATGAAATGCGACTTTCTTATCAGTTTTTGAATAAATAATAAAAATACCCTTTACGAACTGGTGTGGTAAAAATGTAATTTTGTACTTTATTTCAGTGATATACTTCTTCTCATTCGTGGTGGTGTTCAGCTTCTACCACTTCAGATACGTCCGCCGCGCCATCTTGCTGCACGAGGCCGAGTGCGATTAGCGCGAGTACTGCGAGGCCGACTGACGAGTGACGAGGCCGAGTTCAAGTGAAGCCAGAGGCCATGTGAAAAATTTATTGCTTAATGAATTGTGACCAAGTATGTGAATTATATTATTGTGTAATATTTTTATTGTTTTATTATCTACGATGAAACTTTTTTATTAGTTGAAGAACGTGCCGAAGTCATAGATGTTACAAAAACATACTTGGAAACTTAGTACAAACATTCTAATCAAAAAGATGCATTGCAGTATCCAAACTTACGAACGTAGTTTAAGGGGATCGAAGTTGCACTCTGAAAGATTTTTTTAGATAGCAACATACGCAGGGACAAAATATGGATAAACGTCATATTATTTCCATAGGATGCTACGCGAACGATACGTTTCAGGGAGCCTACCGCGAAAACCGAAATTTGCAAATTTCTTTTACTCTCATTAAGACATAATTAGAGTGACGGAGAAAAATGCCCGCAATTGACGAACTTCGATTTTCGCGGTTATAGCCCAGTTTGGCAGAAAATGGCAGCTTCGATCATTATTAACTATACTTATGGATTACTAGCGACCCGCCCCGGCTTCGCACGGGTTAACAAATTATACACATAATTATACACATCCTAAATAGTCTTCCTAGACATATAATAGATAATTTAGAAGATAAGCCTCATAAGCTGAAACTAATGTTAAATAAGCAGTTTTGCAGCAGTTACAATATGAGTGGTGGTAATTGCTATAACTGTTCCTAATTTTAGGTATCTATGTCAAACGGTCTCTGAGAAAAACGTATTTAACTGATTTGCAAGACCGAAGTGATCCCATAAGTGTTCCGTAAACAAAGTTTTGTACGGAACACTAAAAAGTACTGCTTGAACTGATTAACTAGATAAGTCAAAAGAAAATATAAAATAGATACACATTATATTATTTAATGTAGATTAAAATATAGTAATAATAACGTCAATGATGTAACGAAAAGAAAACCTCTCACTTAGCTAATAATCTATTATAGTGTAGATTAGGTTAAGTACATAAAAAATATTGTAAAATTTATTTATAATAAACAGTTTAAATTTTTTTTTTACATAACCCTTCCTCAAGAATCACTCTATTGATAGGTGAAAACCGCATGAAAATCCGTTCAGTAGTTTTTGAGTTTATCGCGAACAAACACACAAACAGACGCGGCGGGGAACTTTGTTTTACATATAAGGTGTAGTGATATTCTGTTGATTAAGGATTTTTTCAAAATGTCGGAAATATGGGGATTCTCGAAGTCTACAGGCGGCGTAGCATTTTTTTCGTGTGTCACCATGCCTTTCACGTCCTAACAAGTATGTAAGTGCGAAAGGAACGCGCATAATGACAGGCGATAAAAATGGAACCGTGCTGCGCCCGCAGCTCACAGAGCTACTAATAGTTGAAAGTTTTCCAGCTAGGTTAGTCACAGTGCAACCCCAGCAGGCGTTAATGGGCGTAATATGTCACGCCGCAGCTGGTAAAAACGGCCCACGAATATAAGGCGATTGAATACGGCCACAGCAAACTTGTACTCACAGCAGGTCTTACATGTTACGGAAAGTTTCAAAAAAGTTGGAAATGTTCTCGGAAATTTTCGTCGTTTAAAAAACTATCGTTTCCCATAAAGTTTCGTTTCGATTCCCATACAAAAATATGAGAAGTTTGCGAAATGTTTGTATGTGAAAATTTCGAAATTTTGGTAATGTAGCAACATTTAAGGAAACTCCGTGTATAGGTACTAGGATATAGTGCAAGGGATTGCTGCTGGGAAGCAGTTAATACTTGAGTTGACTTTGTTTGTGAACCTGCTTCTAAGAGTTCTAAGGAATTTCACCAGATCTTAATATTTTTCGGCAAAAAATGGATACCTAATTGATACTTAACTCGTTATATTTAATGGATTTTATTAAGTAAGTATAGCACTAATTCATACAGTGACCCAAAAAACGATGATAAAAACGCTAAATAAATGTTTGTTAGTATTGTCAACAATTGTACTTTTTTTTATACCACATCGGTGGCAAACAAGAATACGGCCCGCCCGATGGTAAGCAGTCACCGTAGCCTATGGACGCCTGCAACTCCAGAGGTGTTACATGCGCGTTGCCGACCTTTTAAAAACCTGTACACTCCTTTTTTGAAGAACCCCATACTGTACATAGTACATACACCGTGTTTTTTTTGATTTCCGTTAATTTCAGGGGTGCATTCCTGAGCTTAAATCAAGTAACGTTGTCAAAGACACCGATATTCTAATTAACTCCATTTCGGAGATAATCAATAATTTATTTTTAGTGTGAGATTAGTGTTTAGAATGAGTTCATGCATTTGCTACTAAACTTACTTACAATCTCGGTCGATCGATGTTCGAAATGACATTAATAGAATAGAATAGAATAATGCCTGTGCCCGTGTTACAACAACGCTATATGCTACATTTAATTACTTTTTTAACTTAATTTTTTTTTCACAAAAGCAAAAAAAAAAATATTTTTTTGAAAATTAACTATGCCATTTAGTTCTCTTAAACGTACTTAACCATACCCCGAAGTTAACGGAATTCAATAAAAACACGGTGTATACAATTGTTGACAAAAAACCGCAGTAACAAATGTCATCGTATTTTTGGGTCAGTCTATATTGACTACTGGGCGTTTTCAGAAATAAATATTGAAAACCTGATTCTTTCACATCTGGACGTTCTTGGGCTCATTCTACTCAGAATCGACAGCATTCTCCATCCCACCATTAAAAAAAGATGTCCCAAAATGTCCATTGCATTACGTCACGTTTTAGTATGAAAGAAATTTTTACTTGTATGTGCGTGACGTAGTGGAATGTACAATTTTCATACAAATTTTTGGGACATTTTATTTTATCATCAGAATTGAATATGCTAGTGATTCTGAGTTGAAAGAACCCAAAAACACCGGGATCTGTGAGAATCGGGTTTTCGATATTTATTTCTGAAAACGCCTACCTACTGTTGGGCTGTTTCTTTTGCACCATTCCACGGTCATATATCACAATAAGAGACCGATAGAGATTAGTGGCGGGGGTCAACGCACTCTATCCTTATATGTAAGTGTACAAGCCTTTGTGGCCGTATCGACTTTCCTGAGTTGGCTGTTTGAGAAACTGTTTTCTAAGGAATTTCACTACATGTTAACTATTACCGAAAAGAGAAATCCCACCAAAAACATTTTCATGTAAAATGTTGCCAAGACGAAACCATGGCTTGCACTGACAAAAAGTTATCAGATCTCTTGTAGAGCCAAGCTTCTAACTCTACAAGCCCTAACTTCACAGACTTTACACCTTAGTCAAAATATGTGGCTTGACCGTTTCTTCACATGGGCGTAAGGTCATTCATTATTTTTTATAAAATAGCTCTTGTAGTAACGAAACGGCCAAGCCACATATTTTGACTAAGGTGGAGAGTCTGTGAAGTTAGGGCTAGTAGATTTGTGGTAAAATAGGGGCCTGATGGTAGCCGTACTTATCAGGCTACATTATTGTGTACATAATTCAGCAAGTCTTTTCGTGTGCTCCGAATTTGATAACAATATTGAACGAAAGTTGAATTCAGTTTCCAACTTCCTACCTGTACTTGACAGGCTGCTGACAACTGTCCCATGTTCCAAAATGCCTTAAAATCCCCTTAAAAGTCAAACCATTTTAGTCGTCAAAGCTGTTGGAATTGGGAAAGTAATCGCGTGAGCAAAAATGGGGATAAGTCATTTTAGTTGTAATGTAGAGAGTTACTGGAAGGTCTGATTTCCAGTTTACAATAAGTCGGAATCAAAAGTAAACAAGAATACAAATTAATTTTCTTACAATTGTACTTTTACGGAGTTTGTGATTTGCAAATCAGACGGAATATTCGCTGAGACAATTGGCGGCTGTTCTAAAACAGATTCAAATAGGGAGAAAACTTATACGAACTTTCAAATGTACCTACTTTGTTAATTAAAATATTGCTACAATTGTAATCGTAAATATAATAATTTATTGTGTTTAAGACCAAAGGGGTTGTAAAATAGTATTTTATACAATCGTGATATAATAGAGAGCTTTTCCGTCGGGTACGAGATTGAAAAGCTTGATTATATCACTATTGTATACAATACTTTTTCTATGAGTCAACAAAAATAATACTTAAAAGTCTTAAAACTAGTAGAATCAAGGTAAACAAACCAAAAGTATACAGCTAAGATACGCGAGCAGCCGCGATACCATTATACTTGTACGCTCCCCGGCCGCGGCCCGGCGGGTTGGTCAATGACACCTTCTCGTAACTCATGAGGCCCTGGTACTTGCTCCTTGCTAAATCAATTTTTAAACAGTTTTTTCTCGATTTTAGCCACCGTAGCCTATGGAGACTAACAAGTAACGCTAAGCTGTTTACGTAGTCTATGGATGTTCCTATATTAAGGGTGTCACATGCGCGTTTCTGACTTAAGAAGCAATTGTTCCTACAATACAACCAAAAATAAATAATTAATTTGAGCTATCGTTTTGTTTCGTCCGCTTGACCGCGGCGAGCTGTGGTTGGTCAATTTCATTATAGTTGACTAAACTGTATCGAAATGAATATTATAGTTGAGTTGGGAGCTCATACATTAAAAGTACCCAAATGCAGTTTGTTACTTACCTATACGAAATCTTAATTCAAGAATTACAGTTGACGAGTAGAAAAAGATAATTATAGTCATGAACTTTAATTAAGTCTTATGAAGACATACATAAAATAAATAAATAAAAATAAAATAAAATAAAATTCGTTTATTTCAGATTATTAAATCCATATTGTGTTAGTCTACTTACATCGACACTTAAAAACTAGATGTTAGTACCTACATATAAATACATAATTAAAAACAAAAACAGAAAAAGGAGTCACACAAAATACAATTTATAAGTTCACGCTCGAAAAATATAACCTCGATAAGAGTAATACAAAATATGTGGGCCGATTTTAATATATTTGTCGTTTTTTTTTGTCAGATTTCAATAAACTTTGGTGGCTAGAAGGAGAATCCCATTATGTAGGTACATATATAAGCTCAATTTCACCGTACTTCCTAAAAATATCCACTGAGTCACGAAAAAGTATGATATTTCGTAACATACGAAAACTGACATAGGTTGCCTCACCTACAGATGTAGTGCATAATATTTTCCATCGTATTTTCACGGAAACGTACGAACGTGTCTTATTGCTATTTCAGTCAGTCTCGATACAAAAAGTACTGACGTTGACTGAAGTAGCATGACAAATACGAACGTTTCCGAGAAAATACGATGGAAAACAATTATGCACTATAGTAACAGCACCAGTCATGGGACATTTAAGAGGAAATTTGGAGTATTTATGATATTTCCCTTGTACATGTAATTGGTCTTCCGCCTAGCGTGTTAAAAGATGAAAGTCCTATCCGCCTTTCATGTTTTAGGCGTGTTGTATCAAAGATACTGCAATGAGTTTCCACATAATTAACAAATTAAAACTATGCTTTTTTTCTCCAGTCATGGACACCAAAGCTCCAGTAATGGGCCCCCGGTAATGGACGTGGATCCAGTAATGGGCCCCCTATAATGGACATTGCTCTATCAGTATAAAATATTGAAATGGGGAATAAGTTATGGCAAAAAAATCAATTTTTGGTATAAGCTTTAATCGCTGAATGTATTTTTCTTTCCACAGCCAATTATTATTGTATTAGATTCATCGAGACAATTCTAATATACCCAAACACAATTAGTTAGGGTTTATTGCGATAAAGTTCCCATGGCCACCTCCTGTCTCCATCATCAGATCAAGTCCATGTTATCATAATATTGCATTATCATCCGATTTGCATACTCAATTACGTACTTACACAAAATTTCAACTGAATCGGAAATCGAAAAGTGGGTCAAATTCAGCTACCAAGATTTGACCCACACTAATTAACAAGGCAAGTTAAATAAAAGTTTGGAAAAACGATATTAATTTATCCTAAGTCCGAGAATACCTCCTGGTTGACATATTTCGTAACTACATTTTACTTCTGTATTGTTTAAAACATGAAATTATGGCATGGCAAGCATCATTATGTCAATTGTCCCATCATAGGAGGTATGCAGTTTTACAGCTCCTATAATGGGATTGGGCCAAATACCACTATTTTTTTACATCTGTGGAGTCACAACATAGTGTGTTGCATACCTTATCTCATGGTAAATGCAATTAACAAAACACATTCTAGTTTTCATCAAGTATTAATTAATTAAAATTTAATAAATTAACTCACCTCTCTTAGCGAAGTTGTTAAGAATTTTTAGTGATATTTTTTTTCAGTGGCACGACAACTTTTGGGTTGACGCACATTTCTTAAAAAATAACCGAATTTAATAAAAATTCAAACATAATCAGCTCTAGGACTCTTATTTATGATAAAAATATATGCAGTGTTTATAAACTACTTTTATATACTTATTTTAGAGGAATTGTGTTTGTTTGTCCCATTACTGGTTCCGTGTCCATTATAGGGTATACTACTATACATAGATGTAGGTACATTATACTTGTTCCAAAATGAAATTTCTTATTTATTTCACCCAAAATGTGAAACTCTTCAAACCAGTAAAATTTTATCGAAATATAACAAAAAATGTCTCGCTCTGTGCATTTAAGGCTAAAAGCAGGAAATCTCATGAGGGGCGTATTTCATAAAAGTACAATCGATCAATATAAAACACAACCGTCATACACCGCGACCACAGATCCCGCGACCCTTCTTCTGTTCCCAACTGTAGGATAAACGATAAAACAGTCGATAAAATAAGGCAAGGCCATACATAAAACCGCTGTAAATTTACCACAGACTAACTACTGAGACGACGCATTTATTAAGCGTTTACAGGACCAGGGACCCATTTCTCGAACGATATTAGTCTAATATTATAGTGTTTTATCATGACAACCCATACGATTTGACAGTTCGTGGACTAATAATATTAGTCAAATATCGTTCGAGAAATGGGCACCATGATTTTGATAAAAGTGTGGATATGTCAGCGTAAAGTTACGTGTAAACCAGCACAACGGAGTTGTATCCTACCTAAATCATTTTATACTACGATTCTTCGAGTATAACAGCCCAGGTTCACACCCTAAAACTCAATGAAAGTAAAGTACTTAAGCGCCAATGTGTGGTGACCTCAACTTGTCTTACATGCTTCGTCTAAAAGTTGAGATGGTCTGTGAAACTCTGTATCAATTTACAACATTGACATCGGTAACACAATCTTCGAGGGTCATTAAATTGTACAGCTTGTACCGCCTATAAACTGCGGAATTTACTAAACTCGGAAATAACGACAAAATGGCCGCCGTAGCCGCCATTTTACAGCATCTAAACCATTGATTACTTCGCGTAGACCACGTTAAAATGGCACAGGGTATGGGTAATGTTGATTATGTTGTTGTTTTTTTTGTTACGAAGTTACCATAAATAAGCAGACGTTTTTGTACAGTCACCTGCAATATTATGTTACTCTTCGAAGGCCGCAAAAATATGTGACACGCTCTTATGGCTCTACAAATGCGATCGTGTCAGATATTTTTGCGGCCTTCGTTGTGTAACATATTATTGCAGGTGACTGTACCTCAGACGATTTTTTAAGACACGCGGTATAATTGCGCTTATATTAATTTGGTTAATACCTAGATATGTCTAGATCATAGACTAGGAATCCTCTAGACGGAGTTTAGGGCAATTATTTCATGAAACCGATGCTGCCTAAAATACGGGGGTGCGGGGGACGAGGTGAGCGAGGTCCCGTGCCGTGATTGGTCCGTTCAAAGACACGGACGTCACACAACGACACTTTCGACTCGAAAATTGAGTAAAACTACCGTATTTGTGGCAGAGGGGGTAGAGCTACTATGCTCAGTCTGGAGGATGTCTTGTCTGTGTCTGTCAAATTTCATTCAAATTTTATCGAACCCTGACGAGAAAAAGAAAATCGGCCCGTATAATGACGATTCCCTGAAAATAACGTAGGTACCACTTTCTTGCGAGATACAAAATTTTCTCTACTCAATCGTGAACAAATGAGAAAAGTTTTCCATACAAATTGTAAAATTAAATCGAAAACTTCTCAATCCCCACTGGCGCGCATTATCATATCCCAATTACGATCTGGCAGTTTATCGCAACTGCCAGATCGTAATTGGGATATTTGTCGTATACCAACTGTCAAATTGCAAATTGGCCGATACGGCGCCCTCTTCAAACTTCGCGTGACAAATCACACCCGGGTGGCCTGGAACGTCAGTTACGTATAAGTAGCTTGGAGAGGTACTGAGATTAGGGCTGATTTAGATGGAGCGCGAACTCGCATGCGATTTTAGTTACATTGTGGACTGTTGGTTACGGCCAATTCAACCGACTGATCAAAACCCGTAATGTAATGTGCGTCGCGTGCGAGTTCTCGCATCGTCTAAATGAGCCCTAAGGATGTAAGAACAGTGCGAGTTACTAGCCTTTCCAGTGGTAACTATTTCATTTACGTACTAGGTAATGAAATATAGTAGCAAATCACACCCGAGTAGCCTGGAGTTACGTCAGCTATGTATAAAGTAGCTTAGAGAGGTAGGTACTGAGGTTAAGGATGCAAGAACAGTGCGAGTTACTAGCCTTTCCAGTGGTAACTATATATATTTACGTACTAGTGAAATATAGTAGCAAATCACACCCGTGTGGCCTGGAGTTACGTCTGTTACGTATAAAGTAGCTTTGAGGAGCCCTGGGGTTAATTAAGGCTTTGTGTACAGTGCTAGCTACTAACCCCCTTATTCATAAGCGCGCTACAAACCTCAAATAGCTAATAATCGTTTGTCTTTATCTGTCATTTTGACATGTATTTGTAAGAAAGGGATAAGACATAATTTAACTAAATCAGGCCCGGAAAGTTTTAGGAATAACAAAATTCTTTCATTGCTAGCATTTAGAGGCAATCAATCATCAAAGTATCGAACAAAAAAAATGCTGAGAATCATAAAGAGGAAATTAACGAACTATTATAAGTATTATCTGCAAAATATATCCATTCAGATCCTTAAGGGTGAATCAACTTTTTCTTGTCTCTAGTTGCAATGGTTACGTTCTCCTGGGTCACTCTTAAAATACTAGTTATTTCGTATTTAAATGAATCAAACTTGAATTTTTTGGTAGAATAATGGGACATCTACTAAGCGCGTTTGTAGAACATGGTACAGCAGCTCTTCTAATCTAAGAAACTATGCTACTATTGTCTCCTGGCTGATGGGACAGAATAACAACAAGAAATAGTTGATCCACCCTTAAACAAAGTACCTAGAAATAAGCAGACACCGTAAATTTTATAGCATTTTCGGTGCAGCGGAGTGGTGTTAACGGAATGGTATAAACAATTTCAACCCTAATTATTAATTAGCGTTAATTACGTTAATATTAACACATTCATAGCCACGTCTTTGCCGTATGTAGCGCGTAGTCGCTACGAACAGTGTACCCGACAGTCGGGTTCTTGGCCCTGAATGTGTTAACCTTAATTTACCATTTCAGTTGGAATTATCTATACCAATTCCGTTAACACCATGCACTCCGCTGCACCAAAAATGCTATAAAATTTACGATGTCTGGTAATAAGTCTGAATCTTAATAACTCTTATCTCCATGCACAGTTGCAGTCTGAGCTTTGCTCGGTAAGTGCCCTTAATCCATGCAAGTTTATGACTAAATCCGTTTAACTACCACTTGACTACTAACCACGGCTACTATGCACGCTAGCTTGCACGGTGTGATCCGTACTTAAGAGACTTAGACTATGTCACAGAATAAATAATAGTACTAGGTACAGAAGACTCACTCTCTAACAAAACGCGTCTGTTACGATCAGGACAAATATGGCCGCTAGGTGGCGACAGCGCCACGCGCGGGTTATGGCGAGCCACTAAAATTGGTGTGGAACGGATGTACTTTTAGCTACCTGTAGCAAAGCGATGAAATCGCGGAGTGAGCCACGCCTGACTATGCTGCAATTGCCTCCTAAAGTTAGACTAGATCTTATTTAAGTCTAGATGGCTTGACCGATTCAATTTCAAACTACGATATTTTCAGGATTTACTTATGTTTTGTGGGCTCAGTATTCGGAGTCAACAATTGGCGAAAAGTGGCCAAGTCTCATTTTGGATCGCTGAACAAACGGAATGGAATATCCTCCTAAGGTCCAGCCATATAAATGATACCCAAAATTTCCACTGAAATTTGAACGTATAGTGCAGGGAATAGAGTTCATTTTTAATTGAAATTTAACCAAAACAGATGAAATGCAACTCTGTTCCAATTGAATATGGTTTAAATTTCATCGAACTGAAGCAGTACTATAGGGAGGACTTTGGGCCTTCGGAGGATTAGACCTACGACGATTCGAACTTTAAGATACGTCAAACAAAGATACGACAAGGGTCGGATATGTCAGTGTCAAAAGTGACGTTTCTTTAAGCATAAACGTCACTTTTGAATCAGGCCGCTAAATTATGAAAACGAAACTCCCAGACATTAAAACAAAATTTGTGTAAGCATACAGCTCTCATATGAGCCCTAGGGACCACATCAATCAATTCACATTTCGTGTTATCATTGGTGAACGAACGTGTGTAACTAGTAGTCGGCCGCCAGTGTAACTTGATCTTAAGGTAGTTTTTAGGGTCCGTACCCAAAGGGTAAAAACGGGACCCTATTACTAAGACTCCGTTGTCCGTCTGTCCGTCTGTCTGTCACCAGGCTGTAACTCATGAACCGTGACGAGATAGACAGTTAAAATATTCACAGATGATGTATTTCTGTTGCCGCTATAACAACAAATACTAAAAACAAAATAAAATTAATAATTTAGTGGGGCTCCCATACAACAAAAGTGATTTTTTTGCCGTTTTTGCGTAATGGTATGGAACCCTTCGTACGCGAGTGCGACTCGCACTTGGCCGGTTTATTATTGAATTAATCCCTTTTAGGAGGGGAACAAATGCTTCTCCTCTAGAGGTCGCAGTTCTCTACCGATTCAGAGCAGATTCTGTATTAAAAAAAAAAAAAATGGCGGCCCAATGGGGGGTTTGAGGGGTCACAGAGGCAATGGTTTTTTAGTATCCCGATTCGCTCTCGTTAGACTATCAGAATGATTGCCACGTCCTAAAGTGTCAGACATTCTTCATTCATCATAACACGTAATGTGACGTACTTATGTTCAAGCTAGTCCCAGGTGGATAGGCGGACTGGATTTGTTTTGAATTGCTTTTTTTATGAGACACGACCTAAAGAACTAGTTACTTGTTTTTATTATTGTACATGTATTGCGAAGATCGGCACTGTGGGGGACTAGTCTAATGACCAGTGATCGTACATTTTCCAGCATTTTTGGTGCAGCAGAGTGGTATTCACGGAATTGGTATAGATAATTTCAAATGAAATGGTAAATTAAGGTTAATATTAACGTAATTAACGCTAATTAATCATTAGGGTTGAAATTATTTATACCAATTCCGTTAACACCACTCCGCTGCACCAAATCGATTCGCGTGGTGTTAACGGAATTGGTATAGATAATTTCAACTGAAATGGTAAATTAAGGTTAATATCAACTTAATAAACGCTAATTAATCATAAGGGTTGAGATTATTTATACCAATTCCGTTAACAACACTTTCTGCACCAAAAATGCTGGAAAATGTACGATCACTGCTAATGACAATCGGTGATACATATTAGGAGGCACCACACCAGATCCTACACCAGAGCAGGTGACGCCGCAACAGAAAACTGCGTCATGAAAATGATTTAAGATTTTTATTATTATATATAATAAAATTGTAGGTCTAAATTTGCCTAGAACTTAGCCTATTTCAACAAACATACTAACTTACACATATTACTCTAGATACAAACCCTCTAAAGTTCTCAACTTCGCCAGGCGCGTAAACCAGTGAGCTTAAATTAACCGCGACTGTACCGATCAATTTGTGTTACAGCGGATTAGCGAGTACTGACGAGTACACAAATGTGTCGGACTATATTTCTTTACAAACATTAGGTAAATTGTATTTTAAGTTTAACCTCCTAAGTCCCTGCGTACAATTTTTTATACATATTCCAAAATCTATTTTGAACTTTTATTGTGTAAAACCAAGGGTTCCAATTTCAAAAACAAAACAATTGCTTAAATCAAGCAGCAAGAGAAGAAAATAGGTACTACGCTTGTTTAAGAAACAGCCGGCCTAGCCAAGGTGTCAATCGTTATCGCTTCGACAACGATACGCTTTGTGTCTCTCTATCACTCTTCCATATTAGTGCAACAGTGACAGTTGCGTTTCGATCGCTACGGAGCGTAAGCATGTTGTGTGGCATGTTGGCTACGCGGCCAGTCTTCCATATAGCCGCGGAATGGATGCAAGCGTGGCAAGTCAAGGCCGTTAAAACATTTGGTCGAACAAGGGCAAATCCAGGGACCGAGCTGGGTCTAGTACAACAGTAGATATTTTTCTAAACTTGCGACCCCCCCCCCCTCTGACTTTATGGTCAGGTGCCCCCCCCCCCCCCCTCCCGCCCCCTTCCTAACTATAAATATATAAAATTTGATAGAATATAGCGCAATGTATTAATGGCATTGATTGCCGCTTGCCGCGCCACGGGCCGATTACGTCCGATCCGCGGCCTTATTTATTTATTTATTTATTTAAACTTTATTGCACAAAGTATATACAAAAATGTACAAATGGCGGACTTAATGCCTTATCCTCTTAAGCACCATCCCACTAACCCGGGGTTAACCGGTTAAACCGGTAAATTGTCAAATTGTACTGGTAACCATGGTTTCCAGGTTCAACCGGTTAACCCCGGGTTAGTGGCGTGGTGCAAGTGGCCCTAAGAGTACCTACTGTTAGTTACAAATACTAATAATGTATTTATAACACCAAGTTACAGATCAGTCTTATTAGGTCTAGGAAATATATTAGGTATTTCATAAATTATGAATCATGATATACAATAGGTACAGGTACATAAGTTATGTTATATCATCACAAGCATACAATTTAAGTTATTATTATTAAATGTTATGTTTATGGCTGTGGTCTTCTGCATGTAAAAGTTGTTCAGTAACGCTGCCACAGATTCCAGCGAGTAATTCAATCCTACCTCTCTCTAACATAACTGTATAAAACCTCAATAGTGTTTCTTGATCCGTATTCTAACAAGATTTGCACTTGCGAGCCCGACTGTGCTGTACACTCGGCAACAAAGTTATCCAGGCACCGAGCAGCTTGCAACTGCTGGATGCGCTAGTGATGGGACACGTTTTGTTTATCGTACGTTTTTCAAACTATTTTTTTTTATTTTTAACAATTTGAAACGTCTGCGAACGATGCGATGCGAATGATGCGAAGTCTCACCCAAGACAGTATATTTTTCACTTTTAAAGTTATTCTTAGCTAAAATATATTACTTGAATAACTGTGCCTTAATAATTTTAACCATAAATCCCTGTGCAAACTTAGATTAGTCGAACTTAAAAGCTATTCAACGAAATTAAATATGAACCAACATCATTTACTAAAACTGTTTATTTCAATTATCTGTTTATAAGAAGATAACGCACTCGTCTTATTATGTGTACTTCAATCACAAGAGAATATAATACTAACACTTGGTAATAACTAACCTACCTAAAGACGAAACACGTTGCGCCCTTCTCACAATATTTTGCGGAATAACCTTCAAAATACTCGTAATACCTACTCACCTTAAACCTGTATTAATTTTAAAGAAGAACATAACATCAGCTGAAAGGCAACTTAATATTTTATGACACATCATTTTGACGCCTCAGAAAAACGTTCCAAAGAAAGAAGGTACCATAAACGTACGAGACTCATACATTCTTATGACGTCCTTGAGGTAATACTTAGCTCTTTTATCTCGGTCGTCTTGAGCCTACGCGTATTTTCTTTATAACGCTGAACGTACTTCAACGCTGAAATTGGATAACATTCATGAGTATAAATGCAGGTGGGTTAGTTAGTAAAATATTCTCATGTGCCGCAGATTTTCACGAGGTCACTTTTGTAAAGGCTGAAGTTGGCTAAAGGTTAAATACAACATGTACTTAGCCTCCAGATAAGCATTAGATGCAACGTATGCAGATTAGGATAGGCTATAATTTTTTTTTTTATTCAAGTCTATGAACAAATTATAAAAAACTGTTGGAATATAAATGGGTGGAATATTTTTGCTATCGCAACATTTAATTTACTTAATGATTAGGTTTTTGAGATCCATTCTCCCCAAATGAGCCATGGCAAAGTGACAACGGTAAGATGGTTATCCAATAAGTATTAAATAACTATACACTGTACGTATACGAAAACAGATGTTTCATCAAAAGAACCACTGAGGCAAAAACACTATAAAATAATGTGTTTAGCCACGAAGCCTACTAAATACCTTCCCAACTACCTACCTAAATTATTTTTAATAAGAGTCAAGATGGTTAAATTTACGATAAAGGCTATTAAAATCGATTGTTAATATTTTCTATCGACTTTTCCCATCACTACGACTGCTAATCTTCGTTCGATGCGGCGACGGACGAGCGCCTGATCAGTAGGGCTACCGCCAATACCGAAAATCGTCAATTGCGGGCATTTTTCTCTGTCACTCTAATTACGCCTTCATTGGAGTAAAAGAGTAAGATCCCCGCAATTTGCGAATTTCGGTTTTCGCGGTAGCCCCTCAGACCGATTGGCAACCGCAACTTACACAATTTACAACCAAAACTACACCTTATCTTCTAGCTTACAAATCTCATTTCTCTTTGACAAATCTTGCAACATTTATAAAAAATGCTATCCAGTTTATTTTGAACGTTAATGCGAAGGTAATAAGGTGGTTTTCAGCTTGTTTCCAAGTCTGATTCAAGGGTTTATAGATACAAATTTTCTTGTACCTAAACCATTATTAATTGATCTATTTTCCTCAGAAAGAGAGGGAAAGGGCGATAAGAATCATAATTAAATGTAGCCCGATAATAGATTCCTTATAAAGACCTTCATTTGTATGCGATACCTAATTATCGTCGGTTTTTCATTGAAAAGGGAGTTCATTTATTAATTTAGATAAGAGTTCTTTTGAACGCCATTTTCTGATGTATTTCAATTCAGGGCAAGTGAAACAAGTTATTCATGTTTTTATATTAAATAGAGTGGTAGTTGATGTGAAAGTTAGTAGAATATATAATATATGTAATTTTGAAGTGAAAACTTCCTTAGCGGCGCTGTGCACTTTTTGTGATGGGGAAAAAATGTTAAACTCGCGACAGCGTAAGACGTAGGACGCTTCGTAATACGGACACGTGACCTGATCGAAAAACTGTTACAATGTCATTGAGTTTTTTAAATTTATTTAAACCATAAATTACAGTGTAATAAACGCACTTATCTGCCAAACTGCAGAACAGTTTGTTGGCAGAAAACCTAATTCTACCCTCCACCATACTCGTATGTCTAGGTATGTTACCAAATCAAACAAAATCGGGTGATTTGGTTGGCAGGCAGGCTTGAATGAATAATTAACAGATAGCTTTATACCTACCGCGTCCGCGCGCCGCGCGCGCGCGTAGTCGCCCTAAAAGCGTTCTTTTTACGGTTCCGTACCCAAAGGGTTTAACCGGAACCCTATTACTAAGACTCCGCTGTCCGTCCGTCCGTCCGTCCGTCTGTCACCAGGCTGTATCTCACGAACCGTGGTAGCTAGACAGTTGAAGTTTTCACAAATGATGTAAGTTCTGTTGCCGCTATAACAACAAATACTAAAAACAGAATAAAATAAAGATTTAAGTGGGGCTCCCATACACCAAACGTGATTTTTGACCGAAGTTAAGCAACGTCAGGCGGGGTCAGTACTTGGATGGGTGACCGTTTTTTTTTTTGCCATTTTTTGCATTATGGTACGGAACCCTTCGTGCGCGAGTCTGACTCGCACTTGGCCGGTTTTTATAATAAGTATAGCTGGGCACTTAGGTATCTAATTTACCTATCATCGTCATGTTTTCACATACATCATTAAACAAGCTGATCCTCAAGTTTAATAAATGATTAATGAGCATACTGCAACCCTTTGGCAACCTCAACATTCATGACTATTAAGCGTAAGCAGAGTCAAAGGGATGAATAGACGAACGTGTGGCTACACCGGAATTAATAGTAGAAGAGCCGGCCGCAAAATTTCTAACCGACTTGATACCACGATGAAATGCACAATGGTTTCCCATAAAAGTTATGCTAAGTCCGAATTCGATAGTCTGCCACGGCGGAACTTGCCGAAAGTACGAAAACGAAAGGCCACTTCCGGTGCGAAAAAAGGGGGCCGATTTAATCCATCTGATACCGTAATAATAGTTATGGCAGCAGTTAGAAATTTACATTACAGACACACAAAAGCAAAGTCTGTCAGTATTTTTTTTTGCCGGAAGTGCTTGGCAGACGCTCTCAAAGGTGGCCACCGGGACCCCTAATTTAACCCATCTGATACCACCATGAAACCAATTCCAGTCGGTAGGTATGAACCGTTATGTCAGGAATGTATAAGTCTGCCAAGGCTTTTCCTGCCGAAACACCTTGGCAGACGAGATTATGTGAGCAAGATCACCATCGGTTACCCTACACTAACCCATCTGATACCACCATGAAACCAATTCCAGTCGGTAGGTATGAACCCCCATTTTAGGAATATATAAGTCTGCCAAGGTTTTTCCTGCCGTAACACCTTGGCAGACGAGATTATAAGCAAGATGACCATCGGTTACCGTACACTAACCCATCTGATACCACCATGAAACCAATTCCAGTCGGTAGTTATGAACCCCCATTTGAAGAATATATAAGTCTGCCAAGGTTTTTCCTGCCGAAACACCTTGGCAGACGAGATTATAAGCAAGATGACCATCGGTTACCGTACACTAACCCATCTGATACCACCATGAAACCAATTCCAGTCGGTAGGTATGAACCCTCATTTCAGGAATATATAAGTCTGCCAAGGCCTTTCCTGCCGAAACACCTTGGCAGACGAGATTATGTTAGCAAGATGTACATTAGTTACCCTACATTAACCTATCTGATACCACCATGAAACCAATTCCAGTCGGTAGGTATGAACCCGCATTTCACGAATATATAAGTCTGCCAAAGTATTGGCAGACTTGACTTGGCAGACTGGACTTGTCAAACAAAGTATCAGATGGGTAAATGTAGGGTAACTGATGTACACCTTGCTAACATAATCTCGTCTGCCAAGGTGTTTCGGCAGGAAAAGCCCTGGCAAACTTATATATTCCTGAAATGAGGGTTCATACCTACCGACTGGAATTGGTTACATCGTGGTATCAGATGGGTTAGTGTACGCTAAACGATGGTCATCTTGCTTATAATCTCGTCTGCCAAGGTGTTTCGGCAGGAAAAACCTTGGCAGACTTATATATTCCTAAAATGGGGGTTCATACCAACCGACTGGAATTGGTTTCATGGTGGTATCAGATGGGTTGATGTAGGGTAACTGATGTACACCTTGCTAACATAATCTCGTCTGCCAAGGTGTTTCGGCAGGAAAAGCCCTGGAAGACTTATATATTCCTGAAATGAGGGTTCATACCTACCGACTGGAATTTGTTTCATCGTGGTATCAGATGGGTTAGTGTACGCTAACCGATGGTCATCTTGCTTATAATCTCGTCTGCCAAGGTGTTTCGGCAGGAAAAACCTTGGCAGACTTATATATTCCTAAAATGGAGGTTCATACCAACCGACTGGAATTGGTTTCATGGTGGTATCAGATGGGTTAGTGTAGGGTAACCGATGGTGATCTTGCTCACATAATCTCGTCTGCCAAGGTGTTTCGGCAGGAAAAGCCTTGGCAGACTTATACATTCCTGACATGAGGGTTCATACCTACCGACTGGAATTGGTTTCATGGTGGTATCAGATGGGTTAAATTAGGGGTCCCGGTGGCCACCTTTGAGAGCGTCTGCCAAGCACTTCCGGCAAAAAAATACTGACAGACTTCGCTTTTGTGTGTCTACATGTAAATTTCTAACTGCTGCTATAACTATTATTACGGTATCAGATGGGTTAAATCAGCCCCCTTTTTTCGCACTGGAAGTGGCCTTCTTTTTCGTACTTTCGGCAAGTTCCGCCGTGGCAGACTATCGAATTCGGACTTAGCATCACTTTTATGGGAAACCATTGTGCATTTCATCGTGGTATCAAGTCGGTTAGAAAATTTGCTGCCGGCTCTTCTACTATAAGCGTCACACCTAATTCAGCTGTCACATCTACGTCATATATTATCCTCCTAAGGCCCAAGGTCCTACCTGTACTTATCAGTTCGACGAAATTTAAATCATATTCAATTGGAACAGAGTCGCATTTGTTTTGTTTCGTTCAATTTTCAAACAAAACCAAAATCAACTCTATTCCCTGCACTAAAGGTTCAAATTTCAGTGACAAATTCTGGATGTTTTATTTGTATGGCTGTGCCTTAGGAGGACGTATCGCATCATAAGCCGTTCATAAACTTAAAATTAGACCCAGCTAGGCAAGCTAGTTTATTAAAACAAAATTAAAATATTATAGCGCAATAATAACGTCGATATCGATTTAATAATGATATTCAAATTTCGAATAAGTACGTATCTCTGAAAAACAAAGTTTGATTTGACCTCATATCAGTCGAGATGGCGTTTTATTCGAAATGAAAATTTCAATATAATTATACATTAATACATTCTTAATTGTTATGTGATGTTCTTATAAAACTAGCTTTCCGCTCATTTCATAAATCTTTACTAGTATATATTGTAATGCATTTTATTATGTACAGTCACCTGCAATAATATGTTACACTTACACAACGAAGACTGCACAAATATGTCACACGCTCTTGTGGCTCTTCACGTAAGATAGTTTCAGATATTATTGCGGCCTTCGATGTGTACCATATTATTGCAGGTGACTGTAATTACTGATAACAGTTAAAAAAAAGCTTTTAAAAATGTGTATGGAATGATATATTTTTGCCCCTAAATCTTACAATAAAAAACTGGTCAAATATCAGGATGGAAATTGTATAACAAATCCATTTATACCCAAATTTCAATTACTTGTAGTAAAAAAAACAACGGGTTACACTCCGGGAGTGCCGACAGAAGTGAAAACTCAATGACTAGTCCAAAATGTCTGCAGCACTATGTATAATTGACCCATCCTCCTTTCTATTGAAAAACTTTAGTTCCGAAATTGCTGGCCAGTGAGCTTAAATTTCTAGCGTTAATTGTTTAAAATTCGAATAGAAATTGTAAAGTTACCTTGCAGACCTCGCATCTAAATATATTTGGTCATGATATTTTGAGTTTTATTCACCAGTACTAGAGTTCACTTTTATTAGCGATTTCATCAAGATGTAGCTTTATTGAATTATATTGGAGTGATATAAAGTTATGTAACTGTGAGTGAACTGAATATAAAAGTAATCCAGTTTTAAATAATTGACCTGATTATGATACGTTATGTTTATGACTAAAGTTCTTTGGTGAATAACATTGTCCGTCACACATGACGTCAGCGCGTTACGCGTTACGAGTTACGTGTTACGCTTTACGCGTTACGCTGTCTCGAGTTTATCATTTTTTCCCCACCTCAAGAAGTGCTCAGCGCCGCTAAAGAAGTTTTCACTTCAAAAATCGTACTTGGAACCTAAAATGCTCTAGTGCAGAAACGTATCATTTTCTGCACACCTTTTAGAACAACAATGACCAGGGTCATTGTTGTTGCATGGTGTGCAGAAAAAGCAGAGCATCTTTCAGAGCATGAGAAATGAAAAAAAATATTTGTATGCAGAAGCGGTCGGTCGCCCACCAGCCTTTTATCCTATTATAATGCTTTTAATTTAATGCAATACGTCATAAGTCATAATGCGGCAAACTGGGACTAGTAGCTGCCCACTGCACTTACTTGCACAGATGAGACCACAGCCCCGGGCGAGTGATAATTTTCAACTAACCAACTCACTAATCCACCCGACGAAGCTTAATTCTCTGCCGAGTTGAGGACATACCGCGACTAGACCTTTTCAAATATTGAGCTGAACAAATTGAGAAAGGTATGTTGAGATGGTTACACGTGGAAAAAATGAGTGAAAGAAGGCTAACAAAGAGAGTATAAGGAAGAAGTAGAAGCGGGAGTTGGAAAGGGTAGACCTCGGCGGACTTTCTCTGATCAGATCGGGAAAATCCTGACGAAAGGCCTGGTCAGGAACACCCTAAAGCGGCGAGCGTATATGAGGAATGTTATGAAAGTGAAGGAAGCGAAAGAGGTATGTCAGGATCGTAGCAAGTGGAAATCCGTGGTCTCTGCCTACCCCTCCGGGAAATATGCGTGATTATATGTATGGTATGTGCTGAACAGCCACCTATTTCACTAACTTCACAATTGACACCAGATACTGACAGTTATCTATTCATCTGGGTGTCTATTTCACCAACTTGACAATTGACACCAACTTCGATCAACACCGGGAAGGGAGTCGGCATCCGGACTATTTCCCTTCTGCCGAAGCACATGCCCAACTGGGCATGCACACAACTAGCGCGGTGCGTGTTGTGTCTCGTCCATACACAAATAAGATCGAGGTGTGCAAGATTTGTCTTTGACATGTGTAATTTTCCATGGATTTGTGTCGTCATTACAGATTGGATTTTGTATGTGAGTGAAAAGTACGACTATGTGCCGTGTGTGCACGTTACCCCGCGCAAAAAATGGCAGAACGATTTGTACGGTAAGATATCGCTTAGTTAGGCTCCTCCCTTCCGACGTGTCGGAAGCCGGTGTTGCTTGAAGCCTGATACTGTCAATTTCCTGTAGTTCTGCGAAGTCGTTTCTGTTTTAGATGGTCCAACCAGACTTTGTTGTGCTTTTCCATGCCTTCCCGAAAGTTCCCGTGAGTTTGACTGTGATTTGCCTTCTAGTCTTCCATTATTTTAAGAGTCAGGGGTATAAATCTGAGCCTAATGTGCCCCTAACCTAGCAGCGACATGTCAGCCTGCACTAAATACTGCTCGACACGATTAACCCGTCCAATCACGACTCGTGGCGGCTAGCTGTACCGACAATTACAAACTTAATCCAGTGACTACTTCTAGAAAGACGGTATTGGATCAAACACATATCAGAAAAACCGGACAAGTGCGAGTCGGACTCGCCCACCTAGGGTTACGGGTTATAGGGGCAACAGGAATGTGAAAAGTTCAACGGTCTAGCTATCACGGTTCATGAGATACAGCCTGGTGACAGACAGACGGACAGTGGAGTCTTGGTAATAGGGTCCCGTTTTTACCCTTTGGGTACGGAACCCTAAAAAGGCCACTTCTGTGACAAAACATCGTAAGTTAATAACGAACCGAGTAGGTACATGTATAATCACGTTTTTCTTATTTGAGTCTCAAGTTACCTTCTGAAAAAAATTGTCTCGTATGTAAGTATGTTATCACTTAACTTTGCGATGTCTACAGGAAATACACGAAGATACTAGATTTATTTAGGTTTAATATTCCATATTGTGGAAAATATGTAGTTCCCAAAAAGTATTTAAAATAAATTCCAACTTACCACCACCACGTAAATAAGAATCTCGCGAGCCTCACAGGCCAATTCGAGTTTCAGATATTCGATCTGTTTCCGATGTGATACCTACTGATCTGTCAGTGTCACGTAACGTTTTTGGTTGAGGAAATGTCACCTTTGACACTGACAGATCTATCATATCGGAAACAGATCGAATAACTAAAAGTCGAACTGGCCTATCAGAGCCGGGAGGCATCGAATTGCCAACTTGTTCGCTCTAATCACAGGCCTGGCTAGTAACTTGTGCTAACTGTGTTTTCTCTCGTCTTTGACTATTCTTAGGTACATGCTTAAGGAAAACCAGTGTAAATAGACTTATATCGACCGGGATACGAACCGTGATTTCCTTTTGTATTGTTTTCAAGCTCCCGATATTTCGATGCAGTTATATATATCTATGTCGTCACTGATTAACAGTCCGCCGGACGGTATCGGCCTGTCAGTTAGAACAAAATGTTGACAGTTCCGAACAACTGACAGGCCGATACCGTCCGGCGGACTGTTAATCAGTGGGCCCCTTAAGAATCCGCCGTTACAAACGCCGTCGGCATTTCACAGACGGACGGACCGCGGAGTCTTAGTTATAGGGTCCCGTTTTTACCCTAAAAACGGTCGCCATCTTCAGTTTCTTTACCTATTTTTGATTCAATCATATTGAAAATCGATACCTAAAATCCCAGTTCAGAATATGAATGAATCTATTGTCTAAAATTGAACGAAATTGCCAACTTGAGGCGAATGCTCGGCTCGAGAGGGTAATACAGGGTGGTTGAGGCTATTGTTACAGTTCAGAATCCCTGTGGCATCCGACAATAGACCGGAACTGATTTGATAAGTTATTGGTCATTAGCGGTGGTTAACAAGTTTAAATATAATTGTGGTTTGAGAAAGCAAAAGATACATCAATTATTAAAAGTCAACTGGCATATGTAAAAAACTTATACTATTTGGCGGCTTCATTATTGTTTTTTAAACTTATATTGGCGGCGCTAAAAATCAGCTAAATCAGTGTGCAAATAATTTTTCACGTCACCTATTCGGAAAAGGGCTTTTTCTTCCCCGCTAGGAGGGATCAAAGTGGCACTTTTCCTCCCTGCTAGGGGGGATCAAAGTGGCACTTTTCTGTTCTAGGACACTGTTTTTGTTATTTTTTGCATTCTAGCTTGAATAATATTTTGAAACATAATAATTTGTGTCAACACTAAGATTTTTTTATTTTCCTCATAGTTGATGTGAAAAGCAGTATGTGTCACACGGTATCAAAATTATTTCGTCTTGGGCGTTAACACTTGAATCCCTCATTACGCTCAGGATTCAATGTACGCCCTTGACGGAAATATATCATTTTGATCCCTTGTAATACAAACTACTATTACAGTACATATGGTGTTACTTTACCGCCCTAGGGCGGGATTAAGGACAATACGTGCCTATGTCAAAAATTTAAAGGACTATATGTACTGTAAAACGTTGTACAATAAAGAAGAAGAATAAAAGAATAAAATGTTTATTTTCTAATGAATATTCACAAAGCTTAGGTAAGTACAGTTTTTACTGACCTCCACACTAGGCAACACCTGTCCTGTGGAGGAGCTTGACAATTTAGAATACTATCTAAATAAGCAGTTTCGACTTATTCACATGATAGATGGTACTTGCCATAACTATTCCAAATTTACATCAAGGTACCTACATCAAACGGTCTTTGAGAAAAACGCATTTAACCGATTTGCAAGACCGAAGTGATCCCATAAGAGCACCGTGAACAAAGTTTTGTACGGTGCTCTAAAAATATATAACAGTAAAGGTAATAATTATAAAGTATTTCAGTGAGACTATTACAAAACTGAATTACACTAGTTTTATCATTTATAATGTATACAAAGCTAGTCAGCAGGTAATACTGAACACTGTGAAAGAAAAGTAAAACAAACTGAGAAGGAAAAAGAATGACTTTTAACATAAAAAAATAAATTTAAGTTACTAGTCTAATTTATGATTGTGTGTGTATGTGTGGGTGCTTGTGAATGTGGATGTGTTGTGTGTGTATGTGTGTGATTGAGTGCGTATGTTTATGTCCATATGAGTATGAAGGTTTGTATCAGTATGGTATTGTTGCGAACGCAACCTTTATTTGTATAATACAGTAACTAAACGCAGCCGTCGGGCTCGGCTAGTATTTGGAAGCTTTTTCTAAAGCACCAATAGGAGCGCTCCACATATTATGTATCGCGGCCAATTAGAGGCACCCAAATCTTAACCACTATTTTCGGACATTCAAATTATGCAAATCACTCTTTCATCAGCCTCCATACGATTACCACACCACTTTTACATTTAACCGTTTAGTCAAGGAACCCTTGTAAAACCAGTACCTATTGAAATTATAATAGTTTACTTCAAATCGAAGCTTTTTATTTGAGTCGTCGAGATCCTGACCTGCACGGCGGCTACAGGTATCCTTATGAGGTTTTCAGTCTCTGAGTAGGATAGGTGCATCAATACATATGCGAAAAGGTAATTCGCAACGAGTGGCGATAAATTGAAACACGACTGAACTTTCTTCCTACTTTTCAGACTTGTATCGTAATGTACCTACAAATGGGCACTTTGGCCACTTCACTATACCTAATATAATAGCGACTGCACAGTTTTTAAGAAGCAGAGATAATTAATTTGCGTTTAACTTTTCTATGCGAATCCTTGCTTAAACCAGTTTCTGCTGCATTATATAAGAACTCGAATAAAATTTAATTTATCCTTAACTTGGAATCGACAATAATACCTCGAATTCCTCGAATACGATATCCGTTTATTCTTTATTTTATATTTTCACTGGCTTCTGCCCGCGACTTTGTCTGCGTGAAATGATGATGATTGATAAAAACTACCCTATGTCCTTTCTCGGGGCCCAAACCCTCCAAAATACCAAATTTTGTCCAAATCGTTTAAGAGTCACGAAGAAACAGACAGACATACGTTCGCATTTATAATATTAGTATAAAAATAGTAAAAAAAAAATTGGCTTTTTCATACATTTTGGCTGGTCCATTTTTTATGGGAGGGTAAAATTTTTTTTTCGCGAGTTCGGGGTTGGTCCCATAGTAAAGTTGCTCAGTATAATCCCAAAACCTCCCTGGCAACGGGAATGCAGTTATTTTTTTAGCCAACCTGTAGATCTATAGATCGATAATAGACGTATAGATCTCAACTGCCCATCACTCGCGAAACCATTGGGAACACAAACAATGCCTGCATCTTGCAAACTTAACTTAATAACTTGAATCATAATAACCAGTTTGCGCATACGCACCCAACAAACCTATATCTATCTCCCTCTTACCCGCACTTAATGACCTTTAATGATACATCCGTCTCTGTCTAGAGGCTATCGTAGACTTGACCTTTTGTTATTCTAGTCATTCTTAAAGTGTAGTGCGTAGGAGATGCTCGTTTTATTTAAAATAATAAGGAAATAAGTGAAATAATAGTGAAAATACTTTTAAAATGGTAAGAATAGTGTTTTTTTCTTTAACTGGTGTTGTGCTTAAGTGATACGTAGTGATGTTAAAGGAAGTTTTTTAATTATGGTTTAATTAGTGTTGTGATGATTACCGGTTCTGGAGGTAGTTTTTTTAATTATTTACGGCATAACGGATGTTCTAGATGGAAAGACTGGTTTGTAATGGATTTTAAGTTTAGTTATTAGGTAAATAAGAAATAGACAATTTTGTACTTTTGTCCACATCACATAACATTATCAAATAATAAACTGAAATAAATGTCATATACTAAGAAAAAATGACCAAGGCCTGCCGCGATAGCAGAGGCCAGGACGCTGGTTCGATTCCAGCCTGCGGCACTGGAGGCCTTGGTCATTTTTAGGGTTCCGGACCCAAAGGGTAAAAACGGGACCTTATTACTAAGACTCCGCTGTCCGTCCGTCCGTCCGTCTGTCACCAGACTGTATCTCATCAACCGTGATAGCTAGGCAGTTGAAATTTTCACAGATGATGTATTTCTGTTGCCGCTATAACAACAAATACTAAAAAGTATTTGTAAATCCGGAACCCTCGGTGGGCGAGTCCGACTCGCACTTGTCCGATTTTTCTTAGTATATGACATTTATTTCAGTTTATAATTTATATAGTAGTGTTTCTACTTGAAATAAAAACAACATTGAAATATTTTCTGAAAAAAATTAATTTGTTCTATTACTTCAAATAGTATTATCATATAATTTTGAGACATGACATCAAATCATCAATACCTACATGTTGTACAAACAGCAACACTTAACTGTCCATCGGTGGACCGTATGACTTTTGTTATAAGGTTTACGAACTGTCCGTTAACAGTGTGGGTGCTGGGGCCCATTTCTCGAACAGTATTAGACTAATAATATTAGCCCACGAACTGTCAAATCGTATGGGTTACCATGGCAACACACTAATATTATTAGTCTAATATCGTTCGAGAAATGGGTCCCTGCGGGCTTAGCAAGGTTATATCATATTGCGCGTGGAATCTACTGTCGTCTTTTAACGATAGTCGTATTTTTATCGTTTTGCTGAACATGGTTACGGGCTACGATAAGAATACCACGTCGATATCGTATAAAGTTATCCACTATCATTCGTAAGTGACCACGATTGTCTATGCCTAGAGTTTATGAAAAATCCATTTAATGCCTGGCTTTATTAAAATGTCGGACGTGTGTCGGACGAAGTTTGAAAACGAATAGTTAGTTTTATTACTACACTTCCAAATTGAAAAATGTTTAAATGAGTGACAGCTTTATACAAATTGACTTACATTATAACATGAACGGATAATCGTGTTTTCTCAACTGACAATTCACTTGACATTGACAAGCGTCGCGTACGCGCATGATTCAGTGAATTTAGTGAAAATACAAACCAAGTCGAAGAAAAATACTGATTTGCTGTGTAAACTAAAAGAAATGCCACCCAAAATGTAAGTTTCTCTAATTTATTTATAGAAAAAGTTATAGTTCGTTTGATCATTAACTGGTTTTGTCATGAATATGTTTAATTTCAGTCGATGCTTCGGCGCACAAGAAAATGCTAGCCAAATATATAACTCAGCATCCCCTGTTCGCCTACACCTAGAGGGAGATCCATGAGCCTCTCGGAACCCAGAGATACAAAATGCAATGCTGCACAGTGCACACAAGTTCTAAGATCTAGAAGAAAGGATTGAAGATGTAAGTACACCTTTCTTAAACTAAAGCATGAAAAGTTTCTGGTGCCTTTTAATATTATTGACACCTAATATCTATTTCTTCTCATTCTATCTATTATGTTCTACTAAGTGACAAAAGTTTGTTAAAAACCTGTTCTATCACTACTATAATTGCAGGAAGTTGATTTGGCAACAATTATGTGTAAAAGTTACACTACAACACTACCTATGCATACATTTATTCACACTGCATAAAAAGTGCATACTTAAGGGTTCTAACAAATATTAAAATCTTTGAAACCCGTAGACCTCACTTTAAAAAATTAAATATATTTTTTTACTCTGTTTGTATATTCTAGAAGCTGGTTTTGTAGCAAGAATAAAAGTTTATTGAAAAAGAAAAAGACACACTTTATGCCATAAATATAAGACATAAAGATAAAATATTATTAATAAGTATTTAGTTTTTATGCCCGTTCCGGATGTGAACTCCCGCTCACTTAAATTTTAAGTCCTTCCTCTTCATAACCGTTTTATGTCTGATTGTTTTGCCGTTCAGGCAACCTATCTATGGAATGCACTCCCTCTACCTATAAGACAAGCCCCAAGAAAATTTGTTTTTTGAGTAGTCATGCTCGGTAGTCATCTGCTAAATGAAGAACTCATCTAGTGTCTATCATCCCATATACATATTAGTACATTTATTTTTATAACATATATGTATGTTTATGTTAGTATGTATATCTAAGATATACCTACTGCATTTGCTTTTTGATTGCTTTTTGCACCAACCTTTAGTGTTTATATGTGACGTCCCACGGGTAAAGGCACCTTATGGCGGTTGGCGCTTACGCTATTATTAACGCCGCTCCAATATTATTGCGGCGCTATGCGACGTAAGCGCCAGCCGCCATAAGGTACCTTTTGCCGTGGAACGTCACATACCGTAAAACGGGGTCAACAGAAATCGCGGGGTGAATAGAGAAATTTTGAACTTTTTCTTTCAAGTTGTTATATTTAAAAACGTACATCTCTAAAATAAGATTTTTGGAATGCGTATATAGTAGACTATTTATTCTCTACATTGGTACCAAAAGAACTTAATCAAACTGCCTAATAGTTAGATTTTTTTGACTCTAAAGTAAGGTCTCGCCGAGGTAAGAAATGAAACCTGTCTGAACTTTGTTCTAGCGGTAAATGTTTTGACATTAACTAAGTAAAAGTTAGCTAACCTGGTAATATAGTATCTGTAGTACCTAAATAATATATAATATCACTAATTTTCTCTATAATAAAGCATTTTTTGCAAAAAAACAATAACAAGCAAATTTACGTGATAAAGGGGTCAATGGACACGCATATGGGGTGAACAGTTACGTCATAGGGGGTGATTAGATACAACAAAGGGGTGTAAAGACACGCCTTGAGGGTTAAAAGACACAAAAAATAATTTTGTGTCAAATAGCTGTTTAACAGGTACCATTACCATTATACCATTTGCCAACAGAGTATCCACATAATAATGACCAAATTCGATGCCTATGACAACTAAAACTTAATATTTCTATTCACCCCTTTCTTGTGTCTGTCGACCCCGTTTTAAGGATATGGAGAAAACAGGTAGTTTTCTTTGATTTTCTCTGAATTGGGTAGATAAAAATTTATTTCACAAATGCAAAATTGAAGAACTAACCAAGACTCAAAAAATGATATCAAAATTATTACTTTATCATTTGGATTATTGGCGAAAATCCTCCTTGAAGTTGAAAATCGTGTCTTTTCACCCCGTTTTACGGTATTTGTTTCTATGGTTGACTGGTAGATAATGCCTTTTGGCATTTAGTTCGCCATTTTTACGTAATTCTATATGTTTGTGCAATAAAGTTTATAAAATAAATAAAGTAGCCATACCCACAAGTAACTTACAAATTCTCTGCAAGAGTTATTCAATACGAATAAATTGTATTAGTACCTATTCTACTAAGATTATAAAATAATATAATACCGACTCGTACAATATTCTTACTTATAACATGTAATATAGGAATACTAGGAACAGTTATGTTAGCACTAAAGCTGGCCATATACATTTGACAGCTAAGTTTGACCCACTTCCCGATTTCCGATTGAGCTGAAATTTTGCATACATAACAATATGTAAATCGGATGACTATTGCAATATTATGATGACATGGAGCTGATCTGATGATGGAGACATGAGGTGGCCATGGGAACACTGTGATAAAACAACGCAAACTAATTGTGCTTGGTGTTGTTAGAATGGACGCATGGAGTATTAGTTGCGTGTTGAAAGAAAAGTACAGTCAGCGATAAAAGCTTGTACCAAAAATGATATTTTTGCCAAAAACTTATATTGTTAGGGCTTGGGAGTAGAAGCTGGTTTCTTTACTGCTGGGAGCTGGAATATTTTTTTTGTTCAATTCAAGTGAGTGAAACCGTTGTCGTATAAACAATTTAAAAACATGTCTCACGAAAGTTTAATATCGATTATTTTTTTGTGTTTGGTAAAGTGGTTTATTGTACCTATACCTGACTATGGGAATGATTTTAGCAGCCTATGTATGTGTGTGGGTATGTTTGTGTCGTATATTACCCTACCATAGAATATCTGAGACAAATTTTGATAAATAAGGTGTTCGTTGGTTTGTTTTTAAGACGCAGGTGGTACAGAACTACACTTAATACATAATACTACTTTAATAACGGATAAATAATTACTAGAACAAAATTCAATTTATTTTCAATCGATAATTTGGACAACTGTAACAAAAAAATCCCCCTGGCTTAAAAACGAGAGCTTTCTAAAAGTGACATTAATTTCACATAATTTGCCAATGAACCGCTGTAAGTACTAGCCTGCGCCTGACCTCATCTAATCTAATTTGTTTCTGTTTCAGTCATAACATATTGGAGGCTTGAGAGACCATGCGATGCATCTCAGGCACTATCCGATCTACAACCGCCACTAGCTGCCGGCATTGAGTCATATTGCCCCTTCTCACATCCGACGACTCAAGGCGTTGAAGAGGGAGGTTGAGAATATCACGAATAACCCCACAATGCCTGTCCACGAGGAATTCTGCCGCTCGACTGCCCGCCGACCCTGTGCTACAGCTGGGAGCCTGAGCAGCTTTAATATTTCGGATAGGTGGATAGCGGAATGGTCTGCTTCGGCAGCTCGGAGTAGCTGTATATCTGACCCAAAGCCAAAAGGGTTTGACCTTCCTCGGAAAATCTGGTGCCGCCTGAGAACCGGACATGGCCGCTGAATGCCCTCATCAGTTTATGATATGAAATGAAATGAAATCACTTTATTGGAGCATTCCACGAGCTGTCCCATACAAACGCATTTTATTTCCTGTGTTGCGACTTTTTTTTTCGTCATTTAAAGCAAGCGATTAATTTTCCGTGCATATGTTTGACCATTTGTCATAGAAAAGGAAACTCTTATACCTGCAAATCTCCAGAAAATCCGCATTTCTACGGGACAAACGGTAGACAAATTGTCTTCATGGAATGCTCCACTGCCAAAACATGATAGGTTGATGGTAGAAAAAATATTAGGAATACAAACCATATACATATAAATTCTATGTTAAGTATGTACTAACTTATTCTTGGTTAAGTACTAACTTATTGTCTACTCTATACATAGGTAATTACATTTAGCAAGACATGTTGGCCGTGGGTACCAAGCTCAACATGTGCTAGACTGGCGTCCAGTGCTGGTTTTCAGTTTGGCCCCTTTTTGTTGGAGGTCTGAGAGGAATGTTGATCTTTTCTGCGCCGTTAAGCATTCTATTTATATTTGAAACGAAACTTATAGATGAGCAGTTATGAAATTGCAATAATATAATAATATGGATATCAATTAAAAGCTAGTGAGAAGACCATTCCATATATATAGGTGTCATACCTATCCACAAATAAAACAACAAACAACCTTTTCAGTTCATTAGTATTATCATTAAGCGCTTTACACGTAAGTTAGGCCGTCGAATCAGACAGAATGGTAAGGGCCCCCGCTCCGAGACGTTCCTGGTACAAAAGCTGTTCATAGTAATCCAGCAATAAAGCTGCTGGCATGATGGGCACTTTCACAGCGGGTACGGCAGCGAATGATTTGTTTGTACACCTACATTTAATGTGTAAATAAACTTTGTTTAATTTTTTGGCAATAGTTGTTTTATTTACCCATTTATAATATTCTAGCTAGCAGCCGACATTGTTAACTTATCTATAGAGTTTAGTAAACAAAAAAGACTTGACAACACCACGAGTGACGAGAATTGTCAAATGTTGTATCTACCAAATAGAATTTAACATAGTTTTTAACATTCAACATTAGTTATCGGCGTATTGAGTCTGACCGCAGTTATAGTCACTAGAGTAGACTTATTAGCATAATAGAGCATTTAGGAATATTCTTATTTGACCTTTTGACCGCCAGACTCACTAGACGCGCCTTTTCATACAAACGTAGTCCACATTTTTCTCTCTGGATAATAACATTAAATATTTTGATACAATTTGTTGTATATCAACATCAACTACACCCATGCCCCTACGTTTGTTCTTTTTTTTCAATTTATTAATTATTGTAAGAGTTAGGAGCATTTAAAAATTTGTATGAAATCTGTCTTCCGCTCCTAATTTTTACAATATTCAAAAATTCGAACGTAGAGGCATAGCTATATGGTTAATATACATTAAATTATGTAAAAATACTTTCCATAATGTCAATATCCAGAGAGGAAAATGAGGACTACGTTTGTATGGAGCAGCGGAAGCGGCCATCTCCCTTTCCTCTTAAATAAGAACGTGCCTAAAATGTTTTTATTACCTATGCTTTAATTGTACTATACTGCATATGAGTCGGATTTTACATTTAGAAGCTAGAAGAGTCACAAATTTTGTACGCATAAGGCTAAAATGAAAAATAAGAATAAGTGACACCTACATTGAAGCATGCCCGGGAATGCTGTTCTGTGTGAAGCTTATCCGTCTTCAATGTTTACTAGTCTCTACTTGTCTCTACTTGAAATATAGGTAAATTAGGTAGGTATTTGTGTGATAGTAAAACATAGTAATATGCGAAATATGTATTTATTAAGAGCCGGTTTTGTGCATGCTTGCATGCTTAGGAAGTCTTTTAGGAGCGCCTTCTCTAATTTTTCCCTTGATTCACGAGAAGTTTTCTGGAAGAAAAAGAAGGAAATAAGTAAAAGTAGGTTCATGTGGCAGCGATGGAGTAAATATTTTCACATGAGTGCAGTCTAGTGCACCCAAGATATATACTAAACAATCGCCAGGAATAATATCCATTAAACAAGGCAGCACATTAGAACTAGGTGCCTTAGTTAAACCTAATAAGTATTGCATTCCCAGATTATATATCCCAGAGATAACTACTTATCATACACAACTATCAAACAATAGGTAGGTACATAACTCAATGCACAATACAGCCGCAATCATACTTATTCAAAAAAGTAAAAGTTACTAAGACAGTCCTTGTGGAAAGTCACAGTTTTTTATGTCTAATACTTAATTCAGTGCTCAAAAGAACTTACCTTCTGTTTACAGCATCTACAAACTGCTCGAGATAGGTTCAGGCTTACAGTAGTGTGGCCAATCCAGTCAGTAGTGCTCCAATGGACAAGCCATGATCTTGACTAGTCCCGCGTTGGTAGTTGCCATCAGCTAGCAGGTGTAACTGTTACACACCAGCAGCTGCTGCTGCTGCTGGTGGTGTAGGTGTGCTGCTGATGTTGTGTATACTGTTAGAACCTAAAACAAATAAGTACCTAATTACAGTACCGGCCAATAATATATCACCTCCATGCTTTTACGGTATAACTTTTTTTTTATATTTCTGAGTGACTTCTACAGCTTTAGGTAGTTTAGTACTATTCCTTGTCCAGCGATGAGAAAAATTGATCTCATGTAATGATTTTTTCATAGAGGTTTTTTGTTTTAATGTATGGTCAACTTCATTATTTTTAAAGAGCTTTTTTAGTAGTATGCTGAGTCTCTTATTGTAGTTCACAGTATTTCAGTATTCATAATATCTTATACCTTTAAACGAGCAATTCTTGTATATTTATTTATTTAAATGTATATAGTAACAGCACCAGTCATGGGACATTTAAGAGGAAATTTGGAGTATTTATGATATTTCCCTTGTACATGTAAATGGTCTACCGCTTAGCGTGTTAAAAGATGAAAGTCCTATCCGCCTTTCATGTTTTAGGCGTGTTGTATCAAAGATACTGCAATGAGTTTCCACATAATTAACAAATTAAAACTATGCTTTTTTTCTCCAGTCATGGACACCAAAGCTCCAGTAATGGGCCCCCGGTAATGGACGTGGATCCAGTAATGGGCCCCCTATAATGGACAATTGCTCTATCAGTATAAAATATTGAAATGGGGAATAAGTTATGGCAAAAAAATCAATTTTTGGTATAAGCTTTTATCGCTGAATGTATTTTTCTTTCCGCAGCCAATTATTATTGTATTAGATTCATCGAGACAATTCTAATATACCCAAACACAATTAGTTAGGGTTTATTGCGATAAAGTTTCCATGGCCACCTCCTGTCTCCATCATCAGATCAAGTCCATGTTATCATAATATTGCATTATCATCCGATTTGCATACTTAATTACGTACTTACACAAAATTTCAACTGAATCGGAAATCGAAAAGTGGGTCAAATTCAGCTACCAAGATTTGACCCACACTAACTAACAAGGCAAGTTAAATAAAAGTTTGGAAAAACGATATTAATTTATCCTAAGTCCGAGAATACCTCCTGGTTGACATATTTCGTAACTACATTTTACTTCTGTATTGTTTAAAACATGAAATTATGGCATGGCAAGCATCATTATGTCAATTGTCCCATCATAGGAGGTATGCAGTTTTACAGCTCCTATAATGGGATTGGGCCAAATACCACTATTTTTTTACATCTGAGGAGTCACAACATAGTGTGTTGTATACCTTATCTCATGGTAAATGCAATTAACAAAACACATTCTAGTTTTCATCAAGTATTAATTAATTAAAATTTAATAAATTAACTCACCTCTCTTAGCGAAGTTGTTAAGAATTTTTAGTGATATTTTTTTTCAGTGGCACGACAACTTTTGGGTTGACGCACATTTCTTAAAAAATAACCGAATTTCATAAAAATTCAAACATAATCAGCTCTAGGACTCTTATTTATGATAAAAATATATCCAGTGTTTATAAACTACTTTTATATACTTATTTTAGAGGAATTGTGTTTTTTCGTCCCATTACTGGTTCCGTGTCCATTATAGGGTATACTACTATATATAGGTATTTCGGGGATATCGGAAACTGCTCTAACGATTTCCATGAAATTTGCTATATGGGGGTTTTCGGGGGCGAAAAATCAATCTAGCTAGGTCTCATCTCTGGAAAAACACGCATTTTTGAGTTTTTATATGTTTTCCGAGCAAAGCTCGGTCTCTCAGATATTATTCATATAAAATGACTAGTAAAATATGAAATCTACAAACTAACCTACTACAAGTTCATACAAAAACACACAAAGGTGATATGTTATTGACCGGTACTGTAAATCTAATTTTGTCAAGTAGATTTTCCCCTTTAGGTTCGGAGGTTAGGATATGAATGTTGAAGTAAATAGTAGCTTAAGTAACCTCTGTTAGTAGGTTAGTAGCATAAGTAAGAGATTGTACAACAGATATCTTAACATACTAACTTTTACATATAATAATGAGGCCGGTACCTAGTATTGAAGAGTTTAGTAGCATTGTCATTAAGACGTCTGTTTTACATAGAATCAATGATTTCAAATATAATAGGGTCTATGCATAGAATACATATTAACTTTATAAGAAACACTGTAATTTTATTGCTTTACCTTTGAAAGAGGTGTTTTGGTAGGTAACCCATCACCGTTTTGAGGCTCGGCGTTAAGTTCGGCACATAAGTAAATGCACTGCACACTCCGCACGCAACGCTACGCACTTTGTAAATATGCCGAAACTCTTCGTCCGGCATATCAAATAGGCTGCAAGCGTTTCTTAAAGCTGTTTAAACGAGATTTTTCTTCAACAGCAGGCGCGAGTAGGAATAATAAAATTTGACTTCCCTGCGAAGAAAATATTGACAATATTATATACAGCGGAACATTGTAACTAAAAACTCTCAATATAAACATAGAAAAACTGATATTTACCTGTAATTTATACCTTAAAATATGATTATTCACTACTTTTGCTTTCACGACAAGGCTTATCGTCATCTAAGAAGCACGTAGTTAAAATTAACTAAGTTGAACTGTCAAAATGGGACAATCTGTCAAATTATCCACATCTTATCCAACTACCATGTTATGCAAATTGTCTTCTATCATCTACCGCTGTCAAATGTGGATAACTCCATATATCGTCTGCAACCATAGTATGGATGATAAATCGACGATAACGGCCGCTTTATCATCACCATATTGCGTGATAACTACCTTGTCGTACAACCTTGCTAAGCCCGCTGGTCTGATGGTATCACAAAAGCAAAGACATATGTAACTTCGTATAAGATGAATAAAGTCTAAGGAAAAAACGTGCCTCGGAAATCAAGAAAAAGTCATTCTCGGATAGATGGCGCACACACCTTTAGCCTACGCTCGGCTAGACGTGACGACACCGTTTCGTATTTAACAATTTTAACACATAGATATCAGTGAATGAACATGGGTCAAAATGATATAAAAATAATAAAATCATTTATCCATATATGTATATACATTTTTTTGATAAATTTATACGTTTTCATTTTGAGTTTTAGTCGTGTGTCGATAGATGGCAGTAAATTTACTGTGACTACAAAATTTACTATGACAGGACCCCTCTATACTATCTATTCTCTTTGACAAAAGTTACTTCCTGACTCAATACATCTTATGGTAGATCTTAAAATTTACTACTAAACCCTGTTTTCCTATACCAGATAGGTACTAAAATTCTGTTTTCGTACAAAATTTGTCCATAAATATCAATATCTATGGTTGAAATAGGTACTTGGACAAATTGGTAAGTACATGAAATAATATCTGGGAGACCGAGCTTTGCTCGGAAAACATATAAAAACTCAAAAATGCACGTTTTCCCAGAGATAAGACCTAGCTTGATCGAGTTTTCGCCCCCGAAAATCTCGAAATCGATAGAGCCGTTTCCGAGATCCCCGAAATATATAAATAAACAAGAATTGCTCGTTTAAAAGTATTGGAATATAAAAAACATTAAATTTAAAAATAAAACCACCGCTATAAATCAATATTAATAAAACGTATCTTACCTAATTACCACCTCTACAAAATCTGCTTTCTAATAAAAAAAAGCGCATCCAAATTGGCTCACCTGTTTACGAGTTACAATGCCACAGACAGACACACACACATAGCGGACAAACTTATAAAGCAACCTCTTACAAACTTCTGTAACTTTATCTCTTTCTAACAAACATAAATATCAAAATGACAGAAAGGGACAAACGATTATCAACTGCTTGTAAAATAAGATTATTATTTATTTATTTAAAAATGTAACATTTAAGTAGTAAAAAGTAAACTAAAATTAAAATACCTACAAAACTAAAACTAATACCTAAAAAATACTAGAAATCTATATCTAAAGAGACCCCTGCTGGGGCATAGTGCCTAGGATGCAGGTAGCATTTCCTCGCTGAATCACAACGCTTATTCGATTAGATCATGGTTCTCCAAACCCCGGCCCGCGGGCCAAATCCGGCCTGCGACACGTTCCAATCCGGCCCGCCGACACCCAATGCGAGTGCCCACTGTCCGGCCCGCGGGAGCCAGGTTCAGCATTCATTGAGAGTGGAACTGTTCCTAACAGCAGCAACCAGGCACCCTCCCCCGGCGCAAAAACCGACGGTGGCCCGCGCGAAATTTTCTGAGGCGCAATATGGCCCTCAGGTAAAAAAGTTTGGAGACCCCTGGATTAGATTGTTGTTAGATTTGACACACGTTTATGAATTTTATGATGAATAGGTAACGCCAGATTACTTATTCCTCTGTTACTATTAATAACTTTGCTATTACTAATCACAACTTAGTACCTATAAAATTACGATAGTCAACGTCCATTGTCATGACATGACAAACAAAAGTATTGACGTATCGTTTAGACCAGCGGTCGGCAACCTGCGGCCCGCGGCCCGCATGCGGCTCGCGAAACTGTCACTTGCGGCCCGAGAGGCGCCTTGGCTATTTTGTATGTAATAGTGACAAACGACAATGTCTGCTAAAGTCACAAATATTACCAAAGTGCGGCCCGCGACAACTTCGTTAACTAACTATGTGGCCCTTGGCTGCTAAAAGGTTGCCGACCGCTGGTTTAGACCAATATAATGGTAATTAGGTTTTCTTTTCATTCATTTTTAGGGCTCCGTACCCAAAGGGTAAAAACGGGAGCCTATTACTAAGACTCCGCTGTCCGTCTGTCCATCCGTCTGTCTGTCACCAGGCTGTATCTCATGAACCGTGATAGCTAGGCAGTTGAAATTTTCACAGACAATGTATTTCTGTTGCCGCTATAACAACTAATACAAAAAATAGCATAAAATTAATATTTAAGTGAGGTTAGTGAGGCTCCCATACAACAAACGTGATTTTATTGCCGTTTTTGCGTAATGGGACGAAAGCCTTCGTGCGCGAGTCCGACTCGCACTTGGCCGGTTTTTTCGGTGTGCACTCGCAACTGGTGTGACTTACTTCATTGGCTCAATGACTCAAAAGGGATATTGGCTTCTGACTCAAGAGAACGCCACTCTGCCCTATTCTGCGCCACTTCACGCCACTTCACGCCACTTGGGTACTTCGAGGGCGGACAAGTCTTTTAGGGCTTCTTGTGACACGTGGTATTAGTAGGTATTTATTTTGTGGCGTTATCAACTTATCACTTTGTAAACAAAACAGTGTAAACATAATATTATTCAAATCACTTCTACGTAAAATAAAAACATTATCCTAACTAAATATCTTATCACTTCTAAGTGTAGCAATACTAGCAATCATCTTGAAACATCCGACCTTGACATCAAGAGGCAAGTGGAAGAACGCTTCTTTATCATGTATGTGGTTAATACTACAGCTATGCTCCTGTGAAGAAAATGGTATATAATGTGCAACTTGCGAAAATTTTAGTCTTTACTTCAGGGGTCCTATAGTCTGTATCTTTAGGTATTTAAATATAATAAGTAAACAAGCAATTTGTACATTTTCGGGTAGTTATAACATTTATTGGTTAACCAACTAAATACAAAACCGCCTGGATCTATCACTGCACGACCACTTTAACCTCGATTATTTGATCATGTAATGTTTTCATCTACCCTCAACTGGCTTAAGCAGCCATTTGAGGGTAGTTTTTGTTTACTTTTATTTAAACACCTAAAGATACAGAGTATACTTATTATTATTAACCTAAACTTACCAATTCTAAGAATTCTAAGTATAGCAATCTTGAAACATCTGCCCTTGACATTAAGCGATATTTTGCTCGCCTAGCGCACACAAGCACAAGGAAAACCCGCTAATTACTCGTCGGTGATTGTTTGTGCCTCTTAATTGATTACCGGCATAGGCCGAGAGCAAGTGCAAATATTAGTGGGAAATAATCTGTGGTAAAAGTAATTAGTAAACTTTCAAGAAAAGAGCGTACTCCCATCTTAACACATTCAGTGCCAGCCCGAGCTACGCGCTACGAGCGTAGCCGATAACACGGGAAAAACCGTATGTAGCGAAAAGCGCCTACGAACAGTGAACTCCCCTAGGGAGTCGCTGGCACTGAATGTGTTAAAGGCCGGCAACGCGCTTGCAACCCTGGTGTTGCGGGTGTCCATGGGCGGCGGTAATCGCTTACCATCAGGTGATCTGTCTGCTCGTTTGCCTCCTATATCATAAAAAAATTTTATTAGTGTTGACAAGTGTAATTAATAAAGGAAAATAATTTGTGGAAAATGCGACATTAATTAGAGTGCTGTAAGGTTTAAACAAAATGGTGCTAAAATAACAGTAACAATGAAGAATCAGGTTAATTTATTTATTTAAAACAATATACCAAAAAAAAACAATATTGAATAACATTCTCAGTAATCTCCTAATTCAGTTGCTAATGCTAATGCTAGAATTCTCCATTTATGACGTAAATGTGCTCCCATTTTCAAATTTCTTCAAATCTAAAATGTATTCCTGAAAGCTGCAACTGACTCCAGCCAACTAGTTTTCCGTTTTATGGACTTAAAACGGAAGTTATTCAAAAGTAGGTTCTTCGATAGTTTGCCTATCAATGTGCCATCTTGAATTTTTCCGGTAATAAAAGTTAGAGACCATTTGGGGGTCTTCTCTGGTATTTGTAGATACAAAGACAAAAATAAGATAATATTTAATTTATTTAACAAAACTTATAAATTACTTATTATTAAAATAGGAGAGAACAAAGTGGATTTTTTCTGTTCCAGGATATTTCATTGCCAGTATAAAATATTAACACATTTAAATATGAAAATATGTAGTATGCACATAATCGATTATAATAAATATAATAAAAATATATTAAAACTAATTATACAAATAAGACAAAAATAATACAATAGTATAAAATCGAAAGTGTAAACAGTTGTAACATTAACATAATATTAGACGACTGTAGGTAATCGATATGTGTACAAAAATAAACAATCTAACAATAAAAAAATATAAGAATGCTATGACTGCTCGAATAAATAAACTGTCCTGCAGTTTGGCAGAAGAAAAAATCTGTACAAATAGGGTTTATTTCGCCTGAATAAATGATTTATTTTGTATTTCTTTAAAAAAAAGGGAAAAAAAACCTAATCTCTTTGTTTTTCCTATTGCCTCCATTTTTCTTCTCATTATTAGGTAAAGTTAGAGTTATAATAGATGTCTCATTTATTACAAGCAAAATTATTGATTTATTCTCCTATCGTCTAAGTAGTTACTAAACAAGTTTGCACTTCCTAACATAAGCTAATACATACCTAATACAGCTGCTATTGTATAATTTGAGCTCGTTTGACAACGGGTTAATTTGACCCGATGCAGTATATTTAACCGCCACACCAATACCATATTTTACCGCCATTAACAATATAATTATAGTAACAATACCAAAAAGATTTTGTAAAAATTTACCAATTGCGTAGTGAAACTTACTAAAAAAAGGTGAGTAACACAGTAAATATTTCACAACTTTCCTGGTACATGAAATTTCCCCAAATTCCTACAGCAAGCTTATTCCCAGGGCGCCATGTGAAACGTGCTATTTTAAAAGGTAAATAAGATTGCAAAGCTCCGGCTTGTTCAATAAAGCATAGCACGTTAGCACAGAAAATAAAATTAACTTAATTAGTAAAAATGTGGTGTCAAAAATTGCTTGCTGGAGGAACCTATTTTGGGAGATAAAAAGCGAACAAATTTATATTTAAGGAACTTTATTTATTACTAAAATCTTGCCTATGCAATGTTAGTGGCTTAACCTAAACTTATGACCTCTGTGTGAACCTCTAACTTGATTTGACGACACCTAATGGTAGAACTTAGCTCAGTGGACGGCGGGGCCGCTTAATAGGTCCAGAATAAAGCTTCACACAGAATTCTACTTATTTAAGAACTAAATTATCGTAACTCTAAATTCGATGTACCAGGATTTTCAAAAGTCTTTATGCTACTTTAATGGTTGCTCATAGTTTTAAATTCACTCTACACTTTACAGCTGGTGCTGATGCCCTACAAAATTAAAACATGGAAAGGACCGACCTCAGGATGAAAACCTTCCTCAGACGCTGCGGGGTGTCAGGCTGGTTTCCCCGAGAAGGCTAGAAGCTGAGCGGAGATGTAGAGCTCAGGGGCCGCGCACGTGGTACCAAGACGACGTGGCAGAGGCAGATGGGATGCTTAATTCCTCGATCCAGGAGGTCTCCCAAACAATATTCATAAATTGACTTCCAAGCTTTTGAAATGATGAAATAAATTTAATTTAAATTTAATTTAAATTCCCGGCTCCTGTAAACCGAGAAAAGGTTATATTAGCCGATGCCCTTTATGGCCGCTAGAGAAGAAACGAAACAATTGAAAATTTAGCTCACCGCACTGAAAGCTGCTAAGACTTCTGGCGGAGCGCTCCCTTCCCTCGAGCAGGAGTCACTCTGCAAAGAACCAAAACCTGGTTAAGAACAAACCCACAACGTTTCGCGCCATTGTGGAGTTGATCACCACGAAATTTAATTAGTACTCACTCAGTGGAGCTTCCGAAGGACTCAAGCCGTTTCCATCTTTCAGACCACCATGTCGAAAGTGTGGTCTTCCCATGAATTGTGCTCTTGCGAGCGAGTGTCCCCAGAGGGGTTCCCAAATCAAATGTGCAAATCATTCTCGAATGAACTCCTCCAATATGGAGGTCCCTGAGGGCCTAACAAAAGTAGGGTGGCAGTCCCTTGAAGACACAAATCCTTCGAAAATTCTATCTGAATTGTTTAGACAATTTCACTCCTGAGCCTAAGAAATATATTTTTATCATTAAATCTAATATTGTTTCATTCCAGAGCCACTTTGTAAGTCTGTAATTTCTATGTTTTGTTTTATATCAAAATTATTTTTTACCTGAAAAAACATACCTAAATCATACAAAGTTTTCCTGGAGTGACAATATAAATATCTCAAGTTTTAATTATTTTTACTCGTATGACAACCCCGACAACAGATAAGCATCTAGAGGTGCATCTGAATGCAACAGATTATGCAAAGAAGTGCAATTAATATAGTTCGTTTCGGACACTGTTAAAAACGTTGAAATAAGAAAAAGTATTTTTCTTTTAATTATGAATCATCTCATAATACTTAATATAAATTTAGAAAAATGTACTACGTTACAAACTGAATAATAATTTGCTCTAGTCATACTCGCGCCGCTCGTTGAGCATATCTTCCGTAACTTCTTGCTATATTTTATACGACTTTTAGCGTTTTTCGACTAAACATACGTGAGTGATCCGTTCTTGATATATTTAATATTTATTTATTTATATTTCAAACAAGTTAAACAGCATAAAAGTAAAAATACCAAACCACTGCTAACATACACAGAAAGTTGAAAGAAAACGAAAACAATAGGTATACAAAATATGTACTTATGTGTGTCTCACGGAAGTTTTCTTATTAAATATATTTTATATGTTTAATTTTGATGACTCCATCGTTGATGTTTTCGGCCTGAGACCTACCTAAATTAGCAACTAACAAATAATAGGTCGCAGACATGGTATAATAATATACTCCGCCTGGTACTCTATTCCCGTCTTTTCTAGGTCACCTGACTGACACAAGCCTACGTCATCATGCGACAGCGCTATATGATAATATGCGATAGCGCTATACAAAGTGGCAATGTTATTGTGACGTAGGCTTGTGTCACTCTGGGAAGAGAAGACCATGTTTTATTAGACTATGGTCGCAGACACAAATTCTATTTCTACATCAAAACTAGAATCGCCCCCCTGGCCACTTGCCAGGCCTCTAGTATACACACCAGCATCCTAATTTATAAGATTGGTCTGTCCAAGATCCTGAATGACCGAGCGAACTTTCGCGATTGCATCCCGTACTTATGCTTATTAACTTGGCTGGTAGCCATCTTAAGAGGTTGTATTTGCGGGGCAAATTTGTACTAGAGTTAATGTTCATTAATTAAAGTGCTTCGCTAGTAATGAAGTTATAAGCTCGCAGCTCTGGAGTTTTCTTTGTTATCTATTGGATTCAACTTATTGGGTTAAAGATTAATCGACGGATTGATCACTACTGTCTTATACATATTAATCTCGTATAAATGAAATTTGGATTAATTATCCCTCTGTTTTTATAGTGCTACTTATTTTGTGTTATGTTTTTATACCTTGTCAAATTACACAAATTACTAATAGAAATGTTCTCAAAGTAAAATAAAATATCTCCAAGGTAAAAAAAGCACAGATCTTCTGTAAATACTGGAGTTAGACCAAGAAAAGTCTGCAACGATTTTGATATAGCACACCCATTGCCAGTGTTATTTATACCTCATAATTTCATAGAAGATTGACGTTTAAAATAACACTGACTTGTTGCAGACTTGTCTTGGTCTAACATAAAATTTAAATCATTTCATTAATATTTTACATAGTAAAATCCAATCACTAAAACAGTAATTTAATTACTAATCGTAATATCAATTTGTGTTAAAAATAGCATCTAAAACCGACCTCTGACTCTCGGCCTATGATGATACACGAAAATGCAACACAAACAATTATTTGCGTGCGTGCCACTCACAAGCGGTATTATGTTATGATTATGACAGTTTTAGATCACGAGGAAATTAAGAACGCAGGCAATTGCTAAACCAGTGAATTTCATCGTTATTTACCTACTATTCAGGCTGATTCCGGAGACGTTAGCAGGACTAAGGGCGATTGTGCACTACAATGAATTTTACTGTCCGGCAGTCCGAGTTTTTACGGTCCGATATGGCACGCCATTAAATGTATATAGTAGCTTGTGCACTAGACGTAATTTTACCGTCCGACATTTTACTTTTCCCCATTCCGGACAGTTTTTTTCCGGTCCGAGATGATAGCTATGAAAAACGTGTTTATGCTTGTGCACTGCGTCTGGAATTAGTATTATTCATGACTTGGCCGGGCGGGGGCGGGCTAGGGGGGTTGTGTGTTTCATGCCACTGCGCCGCACCTGCGAGTATAAAGACGGACAAGTGCACAAGCCAATCATCCGTTTTTTTCATGCCATATCGGACCATTAACTGCCGGACAGTAAAATTCATTGTAGTGCACAATCGCCCTAACACTGCGCATTTCGTAAATTATAAGCAACTGTTTCGTATCAGTATTGGTGAGGTTAACGTTAAAAAGTTATTATTTATTTACGACATGCATGGTCACCCTACAATAGGGAATATTAGGCAAAGCTCTGCGTAGGTGGCACCTTTGTGGCACATACAGTAAACAAACCACATTGACACATGACACGTCACGTCAATCACATGGCCTACCGTGAAACAAAAAATCGAAATTTCGTTATCTAATCTCTGTATCTCTCTTGCATATTCAAGCGATAGAGGCAGATAACTAAATTTCGATTTTCGCGTTTCCCGGTAGGCCCTTGTTAACAAACCGCCTTGATGCATCAATGTCATATTGTATTGTCTGTGAAAACTTGTCAAAAAACAGTTTAAGGCACAGTATGTATAAGTTAGTCTATGAATTTACTGAGTCGGCAGTGCTGCACTCTGGCGGCAGAACATTGCAGTAATATCCCCTATTGCTAAATTAGTGAATTTCATCGTTATTTACCTACTACATATATATACTAGGAGAGGTTAGGTAAGTTATTATTAATGGTATCTATCAGTCGATCAGAAGCGATATCATGGTCGCATTTTTATCACTTGTCATGCCATGCGTCACTTTGGCACTTACCTACATTTTAATGTCTGTCAAGAAAAGTATCTATGTCAGTAGCAATGTATAGCAAAGTGAAGTAGGGCAACACTCAAAGAGCAACTTATGTGTAAAGTTTAGGTTTTTAAACTTTTAACTGACTCCGTGTTAGTATTATTTTATTGGACTTCCACACTTAGTTAATTTAATTGCTTTGTAACTAGTATCATTAGAAAAATCTCGTATATTAAGTTGGAAACGGGTATTTATGTGTAATGACGTCGGTGGTTTCCACGCTTATCTGATGGTGCGCTTTGTAATATCATCGAGCTTGAAATACTCACGGCGTAATTCAGAAAGGCGTAATCTGTTATTTTGACTTATGTTACCTGTCGGCGTATTATGGATAACTTTATCCATCTTTATCCACGTGATAAAATAACTGTCACTTTTTAATACCGTGGGATAGAAAGCGACGGACACCGTTTTATCACGCTGTCACGTAGACAAGAACGACCATCATATTCGTACTGCAAGGGACAACAAGGGACAAACATACACATCACATCGGGTACCTAATGATTCTCCGAAAAACTTTTAGCAGATTATCGATCCGCCGACAACGATTCGCCGAACATCGTTTCGCAAAGTTATTTATTTGTAAATGTAACTTTTGGTCAACTAACGTTACGTAGACTCTTGGTTCACATACCGTTCAGTTTGCTTCTGTGTAAAATCGCAGAACTATTATTGGACGATTTCCATTTGGCAAAGTAATCGTTTCGTTTAAGCAATGTTTAGTCGAATAACGTTTCACATTTTACATATGAGTCGTTGACTACCTAAGAATCACATACTTACATCCTGCTGCCGTTGTTAGTTTGTGTCATAAACAAACTAGTAGGTGATTGCTTCTGGTTTGGGTTTTAATCAATTTTTAACCTAAATATGAACAAAAGCATAGGTAGGTATATTGTATCTATGCAACGTAGATTTTAATTGTATGGTCATTTGTATACCTACCTACGTGAAAATAAGTAGGTATATAATTAAATGTATCTAAAACCATGTTTATCAGACTCAAACTAAAAGTTGTTGTGTAGGTTAGCCATATCCTAGTCTAGTCATAAATAAGAGAGAAGTTCTGCTATAGTTCGGTTTTTTTTAGCATTAGAAAGAAGGTAAGCGACGTTGACATGTCTTTAAATTGAAAAACGCTTTTTAAAAATCAGTAACTAGGTATTATTTACTTATGAAAGCAAAAAGAATATAAATGATCGTATTAGATTCGTGAATGTTACATATTTGCCATGACTTATTTGGGTCAAACAGATCACTGTGTTATGTCTTTCCTGTAGACATACACAAGAGTTAAGGGCTATAAAGGTTAATTTTCTTATTTAACCCTTATCCACGTGAAAAGGTCCTCCTTTTATTTAGAGAACTATGATAAAATCATTGCTTACATGCCCACAAGCTGTTAACTATTGCCCACAGGAGAGAAAACTAGTGTGTTATCGCGAACAGTACATTTTTCTCTCCTGTGGGCAATAGTTAACAGCTTGTGGGCATGTAAGCCATGATTTTATCATAGTTCTCTAAATAAAAGGAGGACCTTTTCACGTGGATAAGGGTTAAATAAGAAAATTAACCTTTATAGCCCTTAACTCTTGTGTATGTCTACAGGAAAGACATAACACAGTGATCTGTTTGACTCATTTTTAAAAAGAGTTTTTCAATTCAAAGACACGTCAAGATTGTTTACCTTTTTTCTAATGCTAAAAAAACGAACATTCAATATTAATGCCAAATGAACATTCGACCTATTGTGTTTCGACCAATGGTTTCTCGGGTAATTATGACAGTTACTAAATGATTATTCTACGAATAGTAAATATGCGTATCAATGTTCTGCTTATTGACTGCTCTCGCAAACGACTATTATGCGTAACGAGATTCGGCGAATCGTTACTCTGCCAAACAACCCGTCTGCGAATCGTTGTCGGCGAAACAAAAATCGGCGTATTTTTTTTCGGCATATCAATAGGGCACCCATCACATCACTACACTTAATAAACAGTCCTCCCCGCGTCTGTCTGTTTGTGTGTATGTATGTTCGCGATAAACTCAAAAACTACTGAAAGGATTTTCATGCGGTTTTCACCTATTAATAGAGTAATTATTGAGAAAGGTTATGTTTATAATTTATTAAGGTTTTGTGAGCCGTGCGATGCCGGCGCGGGTCGCTAGTATTAACTAATTTAAGGTGGTTTGCTTTCCATACAAAAAACAATTGCGTTATATTATACACACTATTACCACATAAATATGTGCGCATCTATCTACTTTCGAATGTTTATTTGCGCTAAATTGATAGTAAAACTTTGTTTATACAGAAATCACGCAATAAAACGTTTTATTTTTTATCAATGCAATACCAAAAAAAAATTAAAGACATTGTGTATCAAGACTAAACCAAGGGACAGGTCACTAAAGTGGACGTACAGTAGCTAACTTGTCGTTTTATTGAGGATAATAGGATTTATGAAAGTTCTAAACGACTCAAGATTTTCTTCGAAATTGATAATTGTAACATTTATTTTTATACCTATTAAAGTAGACATTTGTTCCAGCTCAGAGCCCTCCTGCTAGCGACAACCCTAGTGCTCACACAGCAGCAGCAGTCACCCCTATCGCCATGCCCAAACGTGTTCAGCTACGAGCCGCCAGGAACGGAGCCGGGCCGGTGGTACGGAGTGGTGAATCTGTCCACGGACAGCATATTACACTCAGTATGGATCAATATAGTGCTGGACAGCAAAGCTGACATACTTGGAGTAAGTTACGCCTGTTTCCAAAACTGCAAAATTTACTGTTGGAAAATTTTCGGAAACTTAATACATTTTTGTGTAGGAATCATAATTTTCCATTTCCAAAATTAAAGTTACTTTGGTATATTTAATGCATAAGGATAGGTACATAATATGCATATAATGATAGCTAGTTGCTTATAAAATTTTATTGTATAAAGTACAAAATCATAAATTGTTAAGGAATACCCATAGTCGTTTAAAATCGGCGAATCGTTACTCTGCCAAACAACCCGTCTGCGAATCGTTGTCGGCGAAACAAAAATCGGCGTATTTTTTTTCGGAATATCAATAGGGCACCGTTTAAAAGGTTTTACCTGGAATTATTTATTACATAATTAATTTATTGGTTTACAACAAGATTACCATAAATCGTGATGAATTGTATGTAAAGATAAGTACTTAGCTCACATACATCAATATGTAAGCTTTTGTACTTGTAAACATAATTATCGATTTTAAATAAAAGACACATGAGATAAAGTACCTCTTATAATGTATTTTCATTCGTCCCAAACAAAACTTACTTCCAAATTGAACTGAATAAACCTACATCTAATTTTTTTCCAGAACTGGGTCGGCGACGTAACAACCACAGACAACACAGACTTCAAAATAGAAAACACAAAGATGAAAATCCACCCCGGCCCCGCGACCGCCGTACGATTCTTCGTCCAATACAACCCTTTAAATAAGGCTCCAAAATTGCAAGCCATACGGCTGAATGGAAGAGAAATATGCAATGCTAATAACCCTCAGCCGGCAATTGATAGGCCTGATGAGAGGCGGACGACGGCCAGGCCTTTAAGGCCGGAAGATTCTCAGTCCAGGCCTGTACTAAGGCCGGATGATTCGTCCAGGCCTGTACTAAGGCCAGATGATATTCCTCAGGCCAAGCCAGTGCAAGGGCAACAGGCTGGGGCAGGGCCGGTGTATTCGTCGACGCAGGGACCACCGCAGAACCCGGTTAATCTTAACATGTGAGTATTTTTTTTAACTTTTTGATGTATAGTTGAGGTCTAAAATCAGAAAGATAGCTGACTCGTACCTTTTAGTACACTTTGAGTTGCATACAGATATATTTTATTTATTATTTTTAGTCATGCGATATCGTGTATGCGCGTGTGGGGATTTTATTTAAGTTCTTGTATAGGTATGTATATTATTTAACTAAGTAATTTATATACATATTTATGTAGAAATTATGCGAGCACATATTTCGCTGCAACTAAGTAATATCAGCACAATAATATTTTACACTTAAGGTAATTGATACATTTCTGTAGATATAACATACCTACACTGAGAGAAAAATCATTAGTAAACTAAACCAGGAATTAAAAAACAGTCTGTACTGGGGGAAAAAATGAAGTTTAGTAATAATTATAGACGTTTCACTATTTCTGTAAAGTTTATTTATTTCTACAAACAGCTCAGTAATGCTAAATCTAATTTCAACAAACAGATAATAGAAATTGCAAGAACTAATAGAAATTGCAAAAGTCAATTTGTTCCCATTAGTTGACTCTTCTTGTCCCCGGATTAAGTTTATTTTTGTAATTCTAAGTGTGTTTTTGTTATCCTTTTCTCTCAGTGTACAATGTCCACACTGAATCATTCTCAAGTCTTTAATGATATTTACGTCACCCACCCACGGGACGGGAAGAAAATCTCACTTCCTGGCCAAGGCAAGACGTAAAACTTTATACAAACCACGGGCGGTAATTCGTAAAGCCCCAGATCGCATATTTATACAAACACCTGCGATCTGGAGCATTTAAGAATTTACCTCCCTTAGGTATGTAATGTACTATAACATATTAATAATTATTATATATTAATAATCGTAAAAAGATAAAATGTATACCTACTTAGTTACCACAGATAATATAATACAGGTAGGTATCTTTATCAATATCCTAATCGATTTTTATTTAATTTACATCATACAAAGCAATTAGGTTCAAATATCTACACTGTGGACGTACCTAGAGTCAGCTAAAGTTAAGGGCTAAAAAGTCTTAAATATTTTCTGATTTAGCCATTAATTTCTTTTCTACTAATAGGTGCGAAAAAATCATTACTAATCTGCACATACACAAATAAGACAACCATTATCCATACGTGTAATAACTTTTGTTTTAAGATCTGTGTATGACTCATTTATTTTAATGTCCTCAATCTAACTCAATGCTAATTACAGCGAACAAAATGAGGCACTCGGGACCCATTACTTAGACGATCAATCGACCAATTAGGAATTAAGTCACCAAACTCCTTTGTCCGTTGACTCATTAAATCTTCGTATAGGTACCTACCTAAGAATCACCGTAAAGTACTTAGAAACATTGTGGGAAACCACAAAAATGCAGGTAGCAAAATTTCGCTGTAGTAAATGAGTTTACCATTCGAGCCTAAAGGATGACTCACGCTAAACCGGGCCGGGGCCGGGCCGGAGCTTCCGGCGCTTCGTTTTGTATGGAAAGCACCACGTGATCACCGATCAGCCGTCATAGAAAATGATGTGAAAAAGTGTTTTTCAATAAAAAAACACGTCAAGATTGTTTACCTTTTTTCTAATGCAAAAGAGAAGAGTCGTAGAATGTACGGGCTCCCCTACATTTCACGACTCTTCTCTTTCCGCACAGACTCTAGAAGTAGACAGTATAGACATCCGAAATAAAGCTAAACAAAAGATTGTGGCTTGATATCGTCTAACCACATTCCTGACATCGCATGATAGTGATTGTGTAGGTTCGAAGAATTGTGGCAATTTCCACTTAAAACATATTTATTTTTTGCTACACAACAAAACATAAACATGGGCATGTATATCATATTTCTATCTAGTGTATTCATATACATATCGTAAAATAAGTTTAAAAATAAGAGACTGGATTAATTTAGGTATGTCCCCTAAAAATTATCATAACTTGATTACCTAGCTAGTCACTACACTACACTATATTATGGATAAAATAAAGAGCGATTCAAGTCACATGGATATTACAGATATATCTGTGTTTACACAGATTAATTCATAAGACCTGGCGCTTTTGTGTGTGTCATATATTTACACAATCGGCGCCTGCTCTTTAAAGTATATAGGTAGATAAATTGATATACATAATGCCTATGAAAGTCAAATAAGAGCCCAGAATTCCTTAACCCGCCCTGGACCTACCCTGGGGCTATTCAAAAACCAAGCCGTAAAGGACCTTTATGACTTCAAGTACACACTAGCAAACGAAACCTTTTTGATACCCAAGGAAAAGAAATAAACAATTATTTACCCCGTTGGCGCCCATATTTTATTTGGGTAGGATATAAAATTGTAACCCATCAGAGCAAAAGGGCGTGAGTCTATGTAAATTAGTTATATTTTATGCCTTTTTTGAGGGCAGAATCCTCTCTTTGTAGTTCACGATGTGACCGTAATTTACCTACGTCATCGTACAAAGAATAACGCATTTATTTCAAGCTTTGCTACAACAATGTCGCAAGTAAAACAGTCGTACAATGAAAATTAAGACTTATCTTAAATGGGTAAGGTGGGAAGGAGGAACTATGGGTGAAGGTGGACACTTTTAGGGAAAATAAACAGAGATACTTAAAGATATTAAAAACTATATAAATTAAATGATAATACTCAAAATAAAGCTAATTCATAAATAAAATTAACTTAAAAATATTTACGTAGCTTTTCTCATATCGTCTCTCTTACCCCGAGAAAAATAAGGTAGGTATGTTTCCCTTACCACACCCGACCTTATTAGAATAAACATCATGTGATCGTGAGATTTTAGTTGTATCGGTAGATATTCATTTCGAGGGGTCATACGCACACAAATAACATATTCGTGACTCCATAACGAGAATTTCAAATTAAGGAAAACGTGCTTTTTGCTGTTAATTATTTGGAGAACTTTTGAGCATTAACCGGTTAACTTTGTTGAGTCGTGAAAGCTTTTACGACGTGATAAAGCTTTTGTTCATTATGCGATATTATGCTTAAGAAAACATTGTTCATTATGGCTGCCTTATGCACTTACAATGTTGGTGCCGTTATCCGGGATTACTTTGAGTACTCGTTTACCTTTAATCAATGCTTCGTGACGAAAATAGATAATGCCTGATAGTGCCGGTAAACAACATTTTCTTAATAAAGACAAGAAACTTTTACGTGAGTTTGGTTAACTGTCAATAATGGTAAAGAGTATACCGTTTGTCTTTGACAATGTTTTGACGAATGCTCTATATTTTCAAGTGTCTTCTAATAATAATCCGCTATCCGCTTATATGACCGAGCGAGTGCGAAAGTCTCAATTTCAGCTTGGGTATAAAGCTTAAATATGTCCGGATGTTCTTCTCTACAGGTTACATTTCTCAACCGAATCTCGTGAAATTTGGTGAGCAGGTCCGATATTTTTTTTTTTAATTCAGTTTTTGGATTTTTTTTAAATCATGGATCCGTGGCTACGAGGTCTTTAGTTCACAGAGCCACAAGTTTATAAAATAAAAAAAACTGTCAATTATTTTGACTTGACAGAATAGTGACGTAATAAGTACCTTATTCTTTAGTGTATAATTATAAGAAAAGTTGACATATGGATGCCTCATGACGCCTGTCGCTTTAATCGGTCCATTTTTAAATCATGTAGGTAAGTTTTCATGCTGATACACTTGATATAAACTAAATCATCGATCAATACTTCAATGCCTAGAATAGATCCTTGTGGCACTCTGACTACGAAATTAACGTCATTCCCTTGGGATTGATATTCCAATTAGCTATCCTAACAACGAAATTATGCTGTGAGCAAGCCCTAATTTGCTCATATGCTAGCATAATTAATATTTAGCTACAATAGTTGATAGTTAATGCGTTTGCGTGAAGATATAATTAGGTCAAACGCCTTTGACCCTTCGATAATACCAAATAATACGGATCGTTATTGTCATTAACTTATTTAGTAATAGGTAAAGTGATTGTTAAACATACAAATAGAACACGCCACCAAAATGCCGCTTCCATACAATCGAAGCCTGTAGGGTTTGTCCTGCCGACACTTATACCTGTTAGCTGCCTTATAGTTGAACGGAAATTGTTAAAACTGTCTGCAAAAAGCTAATGACACCCACGTATCCGCGAAGATATATCATCTAAGTCAGCATTTCCCAAACTATTCCCACCCATTGGTGGGTCGCGAGCGAGTATTGAGTGGGCCCTGGAACTACTAGGGCATCTGAGCGTTACCAATCATATTTTATGCCCCCTTTTTTAAGACGGCCAAGAGGTGGGTCCCAAATTTGGTAGTTTTTATTAGGTCGGGTTCCGACCCAGTCAACTTTGGGAACCACTGATCTAAGTGGTACCTACCGTGCCCAGGTGCTTATAATGGATGAATGTGTCATATTGGATTCCTCAGGTGATGCTGATGATCGTTATATCCAGCACAATACAAAAATATTAGAAGTTTCACAAAACTCCCAGTGGAAATTTCGCCATTTTGGAAACTTGCCGAGTCTAAACGATGAATACTTCCGCACGACGTTAGTGAGACGTTTTGTCGTTACAAAATATTGTGATGAAACTGATGAATCTATCTCTTTTATTATCCATATGAGTTTATGCCCATTGCCCATTTATAAAATCATTAAAAATGCAATAATATGAGTTTATTATTTCCATGTACGTTAAACTAATGTCATACATACTGTAAAATAGCCATAGTAGTAAACTAGCCTATTCCTTATTAAAGTGTTCATAGTGACATTTGCGGTAAAATAGGTCATTTTTGGTAAAAAATGGCAGAAACTGAAAGAAGTCTGAAAAATTAATGATTTTTCAAAAAATTTCCAACGATCCGGAGGGTTTCTGAGGTCGAAAACTTGCATTTGCCATAACCACTTCATCACATAGAACATATAAACAAAATAGTACCCGATTGGATTATATTCCGTTGATCTAAATAAAATCTGAATGTACCAAACTTGAAAGCCTTTTACTCCCCCGATCCGGCTCAGTAATCCTAAAACTTAGACTTGCCACACGATTAATAACGATGAAAGCGATCCAAGATTTAGGTTACGCAAGAATAAATGAGGCCTGAGTGAGACGAATACTCGTACCTACTACCAAAGAGTGATTAATAATAAAAGAGGACTATGTACGTAAAGTCTAAGAAAGGAACCGGACATAAGTGCGAGTCGGACTCGCCCACCGAGGGCTCCGTACATTTTAGTATTTGTTGTTATAGCGGCAACAGAAAAACATCATCTGTGAAAATTTCAACTGTCTATAGTTATCACGGTTCATGAGAGCCTGGTGACAGACAGACAGACGGACAGTAGAGGAAGTAATAGGGTCCCGATTTTACCCTTTGGGTACGGAACCCTGAAAATCGTGCATCGCCCGCGAGCAGCGAATATTAAAATTTCGTCATCTGCCTCTCTATCGCTCTTATATTCGAGCGACAGAGTCAAATAGATAAACCAACGAAGTGGTTCGCTATCGGCCCTCTGAAGTATTTGTTGATGTACCCGTGGAACGACGGGACGTTATGCAATAAACGAAGGCGGTTAAAAATCAAAAGTTGACGTTTGACAATTTAGTTACCACAAAACATTTATGGCGCTTCCGTTAGGTATCAAACTTTTTTTCTTATGCTTTAAACCTCTTCCACGATCGATAACTCCTTGCTGCCTAGTACTAGAGCTGATGGAGAGATCAATTTAAGGAGATTAATGTTAGGACACTGAATGTAGGCCCCGATTGATGTATATAACTATACTGCTATAGCTTTTGCTCGCGACTTCGTCTGCGTGGAATTAGTGACAGCAGCTAAAGTAGGTATAGCACCTGGATAATGCTAATAGCAATCATTCGATTCGCGCATTGCTTACTTCAATTATTAGGCAATACATTAACTCTTTCAATTCAATCCCCCGGTGTTCTCTCTTCAGGGGTGAATTCCGACATAAAAACTATCCTATGTCCTTCCCCGGGACTCAAACTATCTCTATACCAAATTTCAACTAAATCGGTTCTGCGGCTTAAGCGTGAAGACGTAACAGACAGACAGACACACAGACACACTTTCGCCTTTAAAAGTAATGAGTATGGATTAGTATGGATTAGCAATCAGTTGAATAATGTTATGTACAGTGGAGTTCATAAATATATACCTACATTTGTTCACCTTAATCCATTGCAATAAGAAACATGTATAAATACTTATAAACGCGACTTTTTACCTTGTACATGTAGGTATGTGTACATTTTTAATCGGATATCCAATTATATGTATTTTTAAAAGACACAACCCGTCCCAAATCGTACTTTTCCACCTACCGGTTTGCGATTGTGAATCATGACTTACGAACATTACTTTAATAACTGGAACGATAATTATTAACAAGCGATTGACACTTCATTAGCTAATATTCGATCAATGGACTATAATTATAGAGAAGAATAACTACCAATTTACGCTTACGTTTTTATATTACCTACTACTTTAATGGCATGGCTACGATCACTATATACATATACCTTAGCTCTTGATCACAAAGGTGCGGACAGACAGATAGACGGGCAAGGCGAAACTATAATGGTTCCTAATTGACTACGGAACCCTTAAACACTGTAAGAGTAAAACACTGATTTAATTAACTTTCACGAATTTTACACATATTTACACGTATTTAATACGCGATTAAGTCCCGTTGCACAATTTAATAAACTGTAAGAGTAAATCTCAAATCAAATTGTGGCTTTCCACTAGAGAATGCTTAAAGCTTATGCTTAAGTTTGCGCTTATAGCTTGCGCAAGAAGCATAAGGACCATTCTCTGATGAAAGCTATAAATGTTTCACAAATACTCTAGTTAATTGTATATTCTCTTAGGTACAAGCTAAAATTATACTAATAAATAACTTGTTAATCAAATTCTCAAACATAATCTGTATTATTTAAGCGCATCGGAGTAGAAATTGAGATACAATTGAAATTAAGCGTTGCCTTGTTGGCTGATTCCTTTGAAAATTAGGTTGCGATTACGGTTTTCAAAGATGTAAAGTGCCTAGATCCCTCAAATCATGCAAAAATAAGCTTTGTCTACGGTTACCTATCGCAACTTCGAAACATTATTTGTTCAATTATTAATTTACCAAGTTTTCATATGACCGAGCGTGTTTTTTAAACCGTTCGATTTTAGAAGGCTTGCCAACTTTAACTTGTCTCAATGGCTTCTTTTCAGGATGCCTTTCAAAAGTTTAGAAAAATTATCATTTTTTGAAAAAAAAAAACGCGTTCGGTGAAATGAAAATTTGGCAATTGAAACACCGGGTAAACATCTTTCAAAGTTGCGATATGATAGTGCTTGGCTTCAATGGTTAATTTTTTTTCTAAATTAGGTACTATAAGTAGTTTCGTAGCAGACGGTTCTAGTAATATTTTGTTGATTTATCTAAATTAGTTAAAATATTATTATGTACCTACATAAGTAATTTGCTCGTATGTCTATTATGTGAACGAACGTCCTTTCCCCAAATTATTACTAAAATGAGTCGCAAACTGTTGAAAATAAACTCAACACGATACTGTTAAATTTGAATACACATTCCTCGTATAAAATGTACCCACTTAAATTCCAACAAGGCTCCTAACTGTGGAATATCTCTTTCAACATTTTAGAGCCCGTGAAGCTTAAAGTACCTAAACTTCTAAATAATCTAAATCGTAGGTGCTCGAAGCACTTTACGACGATGAATACCTCTACCTTTAACGCAAATATGTTATAAAATATTTTAAACATTGTTCTCTGAAAGGGTATTTGTATTTATATATATATCTCGACAGTATGTATCAATTCCAGTAGACAGTAATGGATAATTCTCTCGAGAGATACTTTCGAGTATCGGACATTGCTTTGGTTGCAAATATGATCAAACTTGACACGTACGGATATTTTATACCTACTGAATAATATCCGAACCTGTCAACATACTGTCAACTTTACTGGGAGGCCTATTCAGGTAGTCATTTCTTGGTATCAATTTGTTATGTTATGGATATGATCTGTCGTCTTTCTTTATTTCTTCAACCAGAAATATCACTGTTGACAGCTGATAAGGTAAACGTACTAGTGCTCGACATGCTAATGCCCAATAGATGACACCTTGCTGTCACCTCTATTGACAATGACTTAAGTTTCAAGATTACATACTGGGACCGCGTCGAGCACCAGTACGTTTACCAACTCGTAATCGCTAACAAAATAATCTCCGGGATTTTATGATGTGAATATTTGGTAAGAATCTAAGTAGTACTATTTGTATATAACATTGTAGTCTAGCCACAACTTGCCTATCTTTCACCCCTAGTAGTGCACCCTTTACGCTTCCACCGTAGAACCTAAACCACTTTCATGCTTGTTAACAGCGGTGGTGGCCAAATCCCAGCCCAGAGCGTTGGCACGCAAACCGGCTTCGGTGCCAATACCGGTTCCAGTTTCGGTACCAATACCGGTAGCGGTTCCAGCTTCGGTAGCGATACCGGTAGTTCAAGCTTCGGTACCAATACCGGTAGCAGCTTCGGTACTCAGACTGGTAGCAGCTTGAACGATGACAGAAGGAGACCGGACAACGGGTACCGGCTGACTACAGCGGTACCCATGAGGACCACAACTACGAGTAGATACGACGATGATGATGATGGGTAGGTAACGTAAATGTCCCAGTGTTTAACACTGCTCCAATGGGTGGAATGTAAATATCCTAGCACTAGACCCTGCTCCAAAGCTTAAATTCATATAAAAAGGTATGACAAACGAACAGTCATCTATGTATTGTAGTTAGGGAGGCAGTCAAACACTAGGACGTTTACCTCAGAATAATTTATCACGTGAATGGCATGATTCACACGATGTACAAATTATCTATTAATTAACTGACCAATTTCTTTCTTACGGCTTTAACAACATTAACAGAACTTTAAAGACGTTAAGACTCGTTCAAAATTCAAAATCTACTAGGTAAACACTACCGAAAAACTTCGCAATTAAAGGTCTTAAAATTCATTGTTTGTTTTGTGTTTTATAGTGTAAGTACCTACATTGATGAGATATAGGGTTATAAAGAAATCTCAAGTATTTTGGTTATTTATAGTGAAAACCAGCTACTAAGGTAATGACCTTACCTCGATTTCCGATAATGATTGTAACATAATAATAGTTCTACATCCGCGTGCAAAACCGCGATGATTCATACACCAATAACTTGTTGCCTACATGAATTCTTGCACGACAATACATTTAAGAGCAAGTATCTACAAATAGAAACTGGTTGTTTATTAAGAATACATTTTTAATAAATACGCAAATAATTTTAGGCATTAAAAAAGGAGTAAGTCCAGCGGGAATAAAGTAATGTACCTATTTGTATCTTGTGGAATAGAAATTGTTATTATTACTTACTATTTTGTGACTGACACTTCATCTGTTCACATTTTTAGTATTCCGCACAGAACTTTATTATTTTATTTTATGCAGCTTTTCTTTACAATACTTACCTATATTTACAAAAATATGTGCATACTAATGCTGGGGTGAATGGAAAGGGTGGCATCTTTCAACCTTAGATATAACTTTTATTGTACGAAAGGAAATCGAACTTACAAATACAATAACTTATAACATTATGTTATGTTATGCTTATAACTTGTAAGCATAACATTGTCTCTCATATAGACCGTAGAACCATCCAGCTTTGCACTGTAGAGTAAATATCCCCACCCATCTAACATCTACCTACCCATAAGTAAATTTATACGATAATTTAAATTTTTCTCACTACCATTTTCTATACTCTGTATCTTTAGGTATTTAAATAAAAGTAAACAAAATTTACCCTCAAATGGCTCCTTAAGCCAGTTGAGAGTAGATGAAAACATTACATGATCAAATAATGTAGGTTAAAGTCAGGTCGTTCAGTGACTGATCCAGGCGGTTTTGTATTTGGTTGGTTAACCAATAAATGTTATAACTACCCGAAAATTTTCAAATTGTTTGTTTACTTTTATTTAAATACCTAAAGGTACAGACTATAGGCTTCATTATTCTAAACTTAGGAATAATAGAAATGCTACAGTGTTATTTTCGTTTTCATTCCAGGAACGACTATTTCTCAGGCGGGCAACCTACGTTCATCGTCCCAAGCAGGCCTAACAACAATAACAATAACAACTATAACAATAACAATAGAGGGCAGGTATGTTTATTTACTTATTACCAAAATGTTAACTTATTAGATCTCATATTACTACTTACTGATATTCATCAATTCTTTTAAAGTTATGGCTTCAGTCCAGTGGGTCTATTTCGCCAGTATCAAAGTACTGGGAGCTAAATACGACAACTAAAATTGTACGGTTAGTACAAGACAGTGTACGGTGATTTTACAAACTCTTGTAAAGCGATAGCTGGACTTTACAAGTAGCACGTGGACTACCGGCCGTTGACTACAAAATGGTGGTTAAACGCATTTCAAGATTAATTCTCCATTCACTGCGCACTAGAGTCGGACCAAGAAAAATCTGCAGCGGATTTGATAGCCCACGCAGTGCAAGTGTCATTATTACGATATAATTTCATAGAAGTTTGACGTTTAAAATAACACTTTGACTGCGTGGGCTATCAAATCCGCTGCAGACTATTCTTGGTCTGACTATACCACATTAGTTTACTCTATAATAAGTTAAGGGGGAGGCCTATGTTCACAAAGGGGAGGCCTATGTTCAGAAGGGGGAGGCCTATGTTCAGCAGTGGACGTCTTATGGCTGAGATGATGATGATGATGTTAAGGAAATAAGTGAATGTCCTTAGTGTGTCTCTGTAAACTTATCTCCTGCTCACTTATTTCTGTTTGCTTTCCAAATAAATAAATAAATAAATAAATAAATGATGATGATGATAATAAGCTATGGATATTACACTTAAAACAATAATAATGAGAAAAAAACAAAGGAATTAATCACGAGGCGTGACTATCAAGATGGCGCTCGAACCGGAAGTCCGTTCTGTTAGTGTCAATTGTCAATAAAGTGATATTTCTTTAACCAAACACGTCACTTTTGACACTGACATATCAGTATCATATCAGTACATATGAGTAAACTAGAATTGGCCTGTAAGATTGATAGTGATAGATAATTAATATGATTCATAAGAGTTTGAACTCGATTGACCGGGATATATGAAAACAATGAATCAACGTACCTATATTTGAAAACAGTTTGATATTTAATATTATTACCAAAGTAACATTGCTGTATTGTGATAAGAAATATCGGCATCTATCTGTGTAAATTTATGTTTAATTATTTGTCATATTAATTGAACCGAAGTTCTTTTTAGGGTTCCGTACCCAAAGGGTAAAAACGGGACCCTATTATGTACTAAGACTCCGCTGTCCGTCCGTCTGTCTGTCTCCAGGCTGTAACTCATGAACCGTGATAGCTAGACAGTTGAAATTTTCACAAATGATGTATTTCTGTTGCTTGTTATAGCACACAAATACTAAAAACAAAATAAAATAATTATTAAGTGGTGCTCCCATACAACAAATGTGTTTTTTTGCTGTTTTTTGTGTAATGGTACGGAGCCCTTCGTGCGCGAGTCCGACTCGCACTTGGCCGGTTTTAAGTATGATATAAAAATTAATAAATATTTGAAATCATTGACTCTAAATAATAATTGTAGGTAGGTAGAATACATATCTACCTATTACTAAGGGCACGTATAGCCTTACAGAGTGGCGTAGGTACTCTAAGTCTAAGTATAAACAAACACTGAATAAGTTCCTAAGAAAATTGGAATTGCTACCACAAGCTGGATTAAGCTTATAAATAAATGACAATCGGGATTAAAGATGGCACCAGCACTATACAAAAACTAGCCAAAGTCACTACCGAAGCCACGCAAAAATCAGCCCTATTTCAACGCAATAGGGGTTTCTTGAGAGCCGCATTATTGTGGTTTTCTAGCTAGTGTTTGGTATTCTGCTCCGTATTTTCTTTAAGTATTTACACAGTTATAAAAGAACTTAAGCGCCAAGGCATCTCTATACACTTTGGTCGTTTCGATTCCGAGGCCAAAGAGATCAGTATGATCTTAATCCGAAACCCGCGGAACGCTTCAACGGAGGAGCAAAAAACTGTTTAATATTAATTGTATTCGTTGCTTGTATCTAATTTTATACAGAGTGCCTACACAATACTTAATTATGCTACTTAAGGTAGGTTGTTGCAAACACGCTGACAGTATTATTTTTTAGGGTTCCGTACCTATTTAAAGGGTAAAAACGGGACCCTATTACTGACTCCACTGTCCGTCTGTCTGTCACCAGAGACGTGCGCGCCGGTCGAAAAAAATCGGGCGGCGGCGCGCCACGAAAAAATTCACGGCGGCGGCGTAACGCCGGCGGTGTGGGATTTTTCAACTTTTCAATATTAAGGGGTTGTGCACAAATCACGCGAGGTGTTTTCGGCTAATTTTTGACCCCCCTCCCCCTTGGTGATATTTGGTGAGGTTTTTGGCTACTGACTACCTCACGTGTATTTTTTTGAAGTTTTTCTATCCGACTGGTTAAGGCCACACGCTTCAAAATTTCGTAAAATAGACTCGCTATTTTTAAGTGCGGAGTGAAGATTTATGTTTAACGAAACCGAGAAAAAGAAATCTACTCATGTGGTAGGTATTTTTTCTTAGTTTCGTTCACTGTAGAAAAATACACGTGAGGTCTCCTTATACCCCCCTCCCCCAACGTGATCTGTCATGATGTTTTCGTGACCCCCACCCCTCCTATCGAACCTCGCGTTATTTGTGCACAAGCCCTAAGATGTATAATGAAAAGCCACGCTTAACCCTTAAATCGACAAGGAAAAAAAAACTCAAAAAACTGTGTTAGTATAATTTTTTTGGTGTTATTATCTTATTATGTGGTCGTTTATTGTAGAAGAATCATGAAAAAATCTATTTATAATAGTTTCGAAAAAACATAGGTATGTCATGTCAAATATGTTGGATGTTGCCAGATTCGGTGTAAATAAAAAGATACGCCGCATAATGAAAAGACGTCCAGTATTTTGGACGTTGCCGAGTATACATACAGCAGTTTATGTGCATAAGGTATTTTTTGTCCAATTCATGTTTTTTTTAATACATATAGAATAATTGCATTTTTTAATTACAAATGCACTTACTGATAATGTCAACTTATGTTATGAATTAAAGTAAAACCTATTATTTTTATATTTTTCCAAAAACTTTATAGATCGTAGGTGACAAAATTTTACCAGTAATTGACTTCATTTATTAAACATTAAATCAAACTTGCCGGGGTATCGTAGGATGCAGCAACATCTGAGCAATGGTTTTTACAATAATGCAGGCAATTTTATCAATATTTTCGGAAGAAATTTCTCAAATGAAATCGGGTCTGTCTCTTGATGTCTTGATGAACGCACAGGAAAAGAAATCCGTAAATATATTGTTTTATCTATTTGGTTCATTACGTTGTAATACGACAAGTAATGACTTTTTAAAACGTTTTGAAACACCAGACCCAACATCCGTCTGTTTAATTTATTTACCATAAAAACTACCAGACAATTTGATAAATTTACTATTCGCATACTTGGCAATGTCCAACATACTGGACTTAGCAAAAATGCCGTGTAATCGACAACGGTTAAAACATTGGACATTATACTTTATAAATGTGTTTTAGCCGTTTTACCCATACATACAACACATTTTTATGTAAATCATATTGCCACATAAGAAATAGTTAGTATGGTATGGTGTTGGTGCGACATAAAATAGTAGAAATTAAATTATATAACCAAAAACTTTCCGTACTAAATTATTGCCATGTTTAAGTTAGTATTCTACGTCAAAAATGTGAGAGTTACGTCGGAAGTCACGCCCGCAATAATTTTCAACTATTTCTTATAGGACTATAACCTATTACATATTTTAACGCTGCATAATACTGTCTTATAAAAAAATATTCGGCGCGAATTTTAAACTACCGGCGGCGGCGGCGGCGCGCTGACTCCTTATGGCGGCGGCGCGCACGTCTAGGTACACCAGACTGTATCTCAAGGACCGTGATACCTAGACAGTTGAAATTTTCACAGATGATATATTTCTGCTGCCGTTATAACAACAAATACTAAAAAGTACGGAAACCTCGGTGGGCGAGTCCGACTCGCACTTGTCCGGTTTTTACACCAGCCCCCGTAGCACGGTCGCGTTTTTATCGCTTGTCACCATGCCTGTCACGTTCTAACAAGTATGTAAGTGCGAAAGGGACGTGCATAGTGATAGGCGATAAAAATGGAACCGTGCTGCGCCCGCAGGTCGTAAAGGTAGTTATTAAAACCGCCTGGATCAGTCACTGAACGACCTGACTTTAACCTACATTATTTTGATCGTGTAATGTTTTCATCTACCCTAAACTGGCTTAAGAAGCCAGTTGAGGTTAAATTTTGTCTACTTTTATTTAAATACCTAAAGATACAGAGTATAATGATAATAACCATAATGTTTGTATAGCTACATTAGCCACAAATAGTATCTCAAATGGATTAAGCTATTAATTCGTGAGATTTCACAGTTAAACATCATCTCTTGTGTTTGACAACATTAAAATCCACTTAAGGATTTAATATGAAGATAATCTTTTCTAACCACATTAAAAACATGTTGTTTATAATCCATAATATTATAAGTAAATTATTGCATACATACCTATTTATTTAATTCGACAGGAGTCTGTTGTTTTCATTTTGGATTTATGCAATCAAATACAATACAATTTACAGCTCATATTTTTTTTTTTTAATATGTATCACGTTACTGTGAAATATTTTATACATTCATATTCATATATCATATAACAAAATTACTCTCTGAATACCATCGGTACCTTTATGAAATAGATTAATTGACTGATGAGTTCTATGTTCCACGAGGAATCACTATACTTTGTATCTTTAGGTATTTAAATAAAGGTAACCAAAATCTACCCTCAAATGGCTCCTTAAACCAGTTGAGGGTAGATGAATTCATTACACGATCAAATAATGTAGGTTAAAGTCAGACCGTTCAGTGACTGATCCAGGCGGTTTTGTATTTGGTTGGTTAACCAATAAATGTTATAACTACCTGAAAATGTACAAATTGTTTGTTTACTTTTATTTAAATACCTAAAGATGCAGACTATAAATAACCTCTGCAAATAGGGGTCATTTTAGCTCGAATGTGTCATTTCTAGCGAAAACACAGCGCCATCTATGTCAGCGGCACATGCATTTCCGAGTAATGGCTACTTTCGTCTATATATTGATATCAAAACAAGACATACAGGTATTATAGTTACAGAGATATAAGCCACTGCGCCATAAGACTTCGTTACATCCATGGTCTAATAAAACATGGTCTTCCATTCCCAGAGTGACACGCGATTACGTCACAATAACATTGCCACTTTATTTCAACATAACATGTTACATGGGTACATTATACCTATGGTTAATAAGTTAAAATATTTCTTTATAATTTTATAATTTTCATTTATATGTATTTTAGCTTAAATTTTACAATAACACGTCATTTTTAATTACTTACTTGTTAGCAATATCTTCCGATTCACGAAAGAAATTTCAGACTTTCGGGTAATTCTGTTTATACTACTGGCAACACAGGATAGCGCTGTGGACATTTGACAATTCGGATCTAGATAACTTCATGCCCTGACCGTCATCCTTGTCGAACGCGTGTTAATTGTTATTTCCTTCTCGCTCAGTGTCAGCAGTCGCAGTGTTTTCCAAACTTTTCACGTCGTAAGCTTGGTAATTAATGTGTAACTGTGAATTAGTTTTTTAAACGTTTGTCTTGTATAGATAAATAAAGTTTAATTTAATACATTAGATTTGTTTTATTTTACTATGTTTCTACATGAATAACTTAAAATTAATGCCGTTAAAATAATTTTACCGTTGGTTAAAATTCTCCCACATTTCAAAGTTTGAGAACCTGTAAACAGCATGATGACGTAGGCGCGTGTCAGTTAGGTCATACGCGAATCTCGGAATGGAGTACCAGGCGGAGTATATTATTGACCGAAGCGAAGCGAAGGTCTACGTTTTGACTCGGGCATTTTGCTTTCGTATGTCCGGATGTTCTCCTCTACAGGTCGCAATTCTTAACCGATTCTCGTGAAATTTTGTGACCGAATTTTATGACTAAATAAAATTTTTTTGTCAATCCGGTTTTTGGAAATTTTTAAAAATGGCGGAGTCGTGATACCTGGCGCCTAAACAAATAGTCGTATCGATATCATAAGACTTTTTTCTTTTTGAGACATGTTTACAGAGTTAATAGCAAAAAATGCAGAAAAAAATTATCGCTGGTTTAGGCGGTATTTAGATATTTAATTTTAACTAATTTTAATTTGAGAAGGAGTAGCTAAATTTCGTCAACCCATCTAAGAACTATTTGGCTCAGTTTGTAAACGTTCGCTTTTTCTGTTTGCACAGAGGGTCTGGGTTCGATCCCCAGTAATTGTATGCTGGGATATTATAACTTTTTGTATTTTTTTACACATAAATTTCGTATTGTTTTTCTTTAATTTACTATACACCGTGTTTTTATTGAATTCCGTTAACTTCGGGGTATAGTTAAGTACGTTTATAAGAACTAAATGGCATAGTTAATTTTCAAAAAAAAAAAATTTTTTTTGTTTTCTTTTTTGTTTTTTTTTTGTTTAAAAAGTAATTAAATGTAGCATATAGCGTTGTTGTAACACGGGCATTACATTTAACTCAACCAAACAATTGAAATCTGTGACATATCAATGTCATTTCGTACATCAATCGACCGAGATTGTACTTAAGTTTAGTAGCAAATGTATGAACTCATTCTAAACACTAATCAATATGTAAGCCGGCCCTAAGGCAAGTGTACACGCTTGTAGAGACCTTATAGTAAAAAAATAAATTATGGATTATCTCCGAAATGGACTTAATTAGAACATCGGTGTCTTTGAGAAAGTTACTTGATTTAAGCTCAGGAATGCACCCTTGAAATTAACGGAAATCAAAAAAAACACGGTGTAGGTATTTAAAGCTCTTAGCACCATGTTATTTCAAGCTCTGCTCGCGAGGTCTACAGCTCACAGAGCCACTAGTTATACCATGGTTACATCCAGTTTTTGGTCGGATCCTAGCTCGGTTTACCTGACACAGACAAGACATCCTCCAGGCGGCGTAGCACGGTCGCGTTTTTATCCCTTGTCACCATTACTGTCACGTTCTAACAAGTATGTAAGTGCGAAAGGGACGCGCATAGTGATAGGCGATAAAAATGGAACCGTGCTGCGCCCGCAGACTAAGTAACTCTACCCCCTCTGCCACAAATACGGTAGTTTTACTCCATTTTTGAATCGAAAGTGTCTTTGTGTGACGTCCGTGTCTTTGAACGGACCAATCACGGCACGGAACTCGCTCACCTCGTCCCCCGCACCCCCGTATTTTTGGCAGCATCGGTTTCATGAAATAATTGCTCTAAACTCCGTCTAGAGGATTCCTAGTCTATGTCCTAGGATAGCGGTGCAAAATAAAGGTATGCGTCGACAAGAGGCTGCCGCGACCCGGCAGCGGCTGCCCGGCAGTCGCCGCCCGGCGGTCGCCGCACCGCTTTATAGGGATTTGTATGACATACCGTCCGATCCACAGGCTGCAGAGCGGCGCGGCCGGGGGGCGTGGCCTGCGCGCGACCTCGGCCGCGCCGCCGAGCCGCTCCCGGAGCGGTATGGCAGCGCTGCCAGTTCGTCTTGCGAAGAAAACGACGAGTATTTAGGCACTTTAAATTGACCGGAATTATTTTTTTCCCATAACTGACTTTTTAAATATGCCACTGTCTCCTTCCTTTCCATACGAGCCCACATCAACCGCAATAAATTTGCAATGTGCGTCTACAATTGCCAATAGCACAGTCGAATAGTAGTCTTTGTAGTTGAAAAACATAGACAACATGTAATATTATGGATTTTAAACATGTAATATTTAAAATATTATAAATAAATGACTATGACTATGACTATGACTAGGTCCGCTCTTTTTCGGACATTTCATGCGTACAGTCACCTGCAATAATATGTTACTCTTCGAAGGCCGCAAAAATATGTGACACGCTCTTATTGGCTCTACAAATAAGATCGTGTCAGATATTTTTGCGGCCTTCGTTGTGTAACATATTATTGCAGGTGACTGTACATGTTTGCCATCGATGCCAAAAAAATTCCGCTATTTGTTTTAAATGTTTTAATTTATTTTCCATCGGCACAGGTAGGAAAATTGGAACTAAATTCCTTCGCTTTCATATATTTAAATTGTCAGACATCGTTATTTTAAATAATACGCAACTGAATCGCACAACTGCTAGCACTGACTCCTGTGTGACTACTGCACGTGGCAGCCGGCAGTCGCCGCCCGGTCGCGCCTATCCGATCCGAATGCTTTCGGCGGCGCCGCCCAGCTGCCATGTTCGGCGGCGGCGGTCGGTCGCGGCAGCCGGGTCGCGGCAGCATCTTGCCGAATGCTATCTTAATACGGTGTAGCGGGGTGAGAAGGGAAACCAAGGCGGTTATACGTGAGAGGTGTATTCATTCAAGAGATACAATACTTGTTCCCCATGTTCCCCAGCCAGTTAGATACAAGGAACTGGAGCGGATGCACGTTCAGAGACAATGCCTAGTTATCTTAGCGCGTAGTTCCACAAGGGTAGCAGGGGGCTATACAGGGTGATCAATCCAAATGGGTCAGTATGGAGAAGTCAGAAACTATAAGAGATAGCGAAATCTGTTCTTAGGAACCATGGCGTCGATTTTAGATTTAATAATAATGGCATTCAATTTATTTTTTAATCTATCATACATAACCGGGATTCGAACCTGGTCAATATTCTTGTTGTTTGTTTGTATGGCAACTTTTAAACGATGCGTGATAGGTGGGGGGTGCTCGACCAAATATCATAGAGAGCCCCGAGACAAAACAAACTACATAAAAAAAATCAAAATGGCCGACTTTTTTATTTTATTTTTTCAAGTTGGTCCGAGCGCGCTGAGATTTGGCATGCGGCGAGCCTGGGGGCCCAAAATCCCTGGTCAATATTCTTGTTGTTTGTTTGTATGGCAACTTTTAAACGATGCGTGATAGGTGGGGGGTGCTCGACCAAATATCATAGAGGGCCCCGAGACAAAACAAACTACATTAAAAAAAATTCAAAATGGCCGACTTTTTTTTAATTTTTTCAAGTTTGTCCGAGCGGGCTGAGATTTGGCATGCGGCGAGCCTGGGAGCTCAAGTTACCATGTCAATTTTTTTTTTGTAAAATCCTAAATGGCGGCGGACACGGGCAAAGTCAAATTTCCAAGTAGGTTAAGCGAGCCCAAAGGGCGAGCTTCAGGCCGGGAGGCCGAAGGCCAACCCTGGCGGAGGGCCGAAGGCCCGGAGCCTCCACCCCGACTTCCAAAACGCGACTCCCAATAGGAAAAGTGTTGGGTCGTGTTTAAGCTCCAACTTCCCCCTCTCGTGTGACGCTTCGGGCCTTCGGCCCTACGCGGAGCTCGGCCTTCGGCCTTCGCAAGCCTCGACGCTTCGCCGTCGGGCACTCGGCCTGCCGGCTTCGCTCACCGCATTCACGCAGCTCGGCCTTCGGCCTCGCGTTTTGGGAGTCGGGGTGGAGGCTCCGGGCCTTCGGCCTTCCGCCGAGGTCGGCCTTCGGCCTACCGGCCTGAAGCTCGCCCTTCGGGCTCGCTTAACCTACTTGGAAATTTGGCTTTGCCCGTGTCCGCTGCCATTTTGGATTTTTCAAAAAAAAAATTGACATGGTAACTTGAGCTCCCAGGCTCGCCGCATGCCAAATCTCAGCGCGCTCGGACAAACTTGAAAAAATTAAAAAAAAAGTCGGCCATTTTGAATTTTTTTTAATGTAGTTTGTTTTGTCTCGGGGCCCTCTATGATATTTGGTCGAGCACCCCCCACCTATCACGCATCGTTTAAAAGTTGCCATACAAACAAACAACAAGAATATTGACCAGGCTCGAATCCCGGTTATGTATGATAGATTAAAAAAAAAATTGAATGCCATTTTATTATTAAATCTAAAATCGAAGCCATGGTTCCTAAGAACAGATTTCGCTATCTCTCATAGTGTCTGACTTCTCCATACTGACCCATTTGGATTGATCACCCTGTAGGCCTGTATAGCCAGGCGTGGCTCACTCCGCGATTTCTTCGCTTTGCAACAGGTAGCTAGAAGTACATCCGTTCCACACCAATTTTGGTGGCTAGCCATGAGCCGCGCGTGGCGCTGTCGCCTTCTAGCGGCCATATCTGTCCTGATCGTAAATCAGGAAAAATCTTAACACCGCGATCTACGAATCGTATGGAGCCTTACTAGCGACATCTTCTGGGAAATTCGGGTACTACTAGGTTCACTACTTGTCGTTGGAGGCCACTAGAGACATGCGGTTGCGGCCTATCTAGCGACATCTTCCGGGGTTGTGCTGCTACTACTATAGGTTCGCTGCTCGCCGTTGGAGGGCGCTAGTGGTATGCGTATGCGCCGTCTGGCTGGTGTGGAACTAGTGTTACAACGGCTAAATATGGATGTCGTAGTATTTTGTATGGAGAAGGCCGCTATATGACGGCACCGCCATCCTAGGAAACCAGAGCATAAGCACAGAATAAATAATAGTACTAGGTACAGAAGACTCACTCTCTAACAAAACGCGTCTGTTACGATCAGGACAGATATGGCCGCTAGGTGGCGACAGCGCCACGCGCGGCTTATGGCTAGCCACCAAAATTGGTGTGGAACGGATGTACTTTTAGCTACCTGTAGCAAAGCGATGAAATCGCGGAGTGAGCCACGCCTGGCATAAGCAAGTTTTAAACATACGTTTTACCATACCTCCCATACAACTTAATAATGAATAAGTAAGAAAACTGATGTATGGAGTGAGCACTCTATGCTTACTTATTTCCAGCTTATTTCTCTATGGTAGGTACCGGTCACTACCTAGTGTGTTTTTTTAGAGCGACTAGTGCGACTTCCATTTTTTTGTTGCAACAATTGTCACTAGATGGCGCTGATTGTCGTTTAGATGACGCTATCGTTTGTTCTCCGTAGTTTAGTTAAGGTTGGTGCGACCACGATATATGATTAAAGCTGCTTTTCGTGGGAGTTTCTAAGTTATTTTCTAATTCGATCTTACAAATTCCAGTAAGAACGATTATAATATAATAGGGTATGTTCCTACTAGCATAGAGAAATATAGTAAGACAAGAGTGCTCACTGTTACATCACATCAGTTTTGGTACCAAAAATATTAGTATTTTCATAGTCGACATCTAGCATCGAGTAGCGGAATTATCAGTACTTTAAGTAGCAGTAGTAGTACTGTGAAGTGACAATGGCTGTAGCACCGTCCGGAAACTCTAATCTCAATACTACTACTACTTAAAGTACTGATAATTCCGCTACTCTATGCTAGATGTCGACTATGAAAATACTAATAATTTTGGTACCAAAACTGATGTATGGAGTGAGCACTCTTGTCTTACTATATTTCCCTATGCTAATAGTCAAATCAGTTACTTTTTAGAACTGTCAAATGATTTGCTAATATCAACTAATATGGAATGTATATGAAACATTACATTGTGACGTCACGGTCAACTTACCTAGGTACTTTTTATATTCCTATCCGATTGTTTGTAGCGTGTTTAATCAAAGGGGGTTAGTACTTTTTAGGGTTCCGTACCCAAAGGGTAAAACGAGACCCTATTACTAAGACTCCGCTGTCCGTCCGTCCGTCCGTCTGTCTGTCACCAGGCTGTATCTCACGAACCGTGTTAGCTAGACAGTTGAAATTTTCACAGATGATGTATTTCTGTTGCCGCTATAACTAAACTAAAATAGAATAAAATAAAGATTTAAGTGGAGCTCCCATACAACAAACGTGATTTTTGACCGAAGTTAAGCAACGTCGGGCGGGGTCAGTACTTGGATGGGTGACCGTTTTTATAGATAATGGTACGGAACCCTTCGTTTGCGAGTCCGACTCGTTATATATATGTACTATTTAATCCACATACATACCTGAATCCAAGAAAGCTAATAATACGATTTTATTATTATACTCACGTATTTTTAGCCACTCGCGCGACATTTTCGGGGAGCCTAGCAATAATTTATTATAACTCAAGATTATGTTATTGGCGTTCCAAAATTGAAGCGATTACCTTGTGACAAATTGTACAAGTTGCCTTTAGTCGCACCTGGGCAAGAGAGAAATGTGCACGTGCTAACTAGCTGCCGCTCATCTAAAGAGAAAGAGACAAGCTCATGTTTAACAACGAGTATGACAAAGATGAATGGAATGCGAAAATTATCCCAAATCATAACAATTTTTTTCGTAGGTACAGAAATAAATATGGAAGTATTTTTTGTGCTCCTTATGTATGAGTATAACCTATCTATAGTTATATAAGTTATATATATATCTCTGGTTATATCAAAAAGTTACATATGTCTTTGGTTATATCATATCATTGGAGCCTGGGTCTCCATTTTCAAACACTAACAGTGTATGAGTAGCGTTCATAGTATACTTATACTAGTATACTTAGTACAAATATAATTGTTTTCAGGCGGAATGTGGCAAGGTGGTGCGAAACAACCCCAACCCGTTGGTGGTGAACGGTCGGCCAACTCTGGAGGGACAGTGGCCGTGGCAAATAGCCTTATACCAAACACAGGTAAGGTATTCAACTCTTGAACGGAGTTCTATATCCAGAACATTGACGTATATATCTAAGGACGGGCCTTACGGGCACTAAAAATGGTACTAGTTTAGCGGTGTCACTCACGAATTCCAGCCAATCGTGCAGTCTAACGCAACTAGTTGCGACCAATATCGCGCGTGATGCGAACTCATCAAGCAATCGCGTTGTAGCGGTGTCACACCGCTGTACTGGCCCCTGTCATGCCTCATTATTATTGCCCGTAAGGCCAGTGATCCAGAAGTATGATGTGGTTGTGATCGGATAATTTATATGATTATTCTTTCAGACGGTTGACAACAAGTACATCTGCGGCGGAACCCTGGTATCGCGCAGCCACGTGATCACTGCCGCTCACTGCGTTACGCGTAAGGGTTCCAGTCGTGTGGTCAACCAGAACACCCTTACTGTGTATCTAGGAAAACATAACCTTAGAACGTCGGTGGAGGGAGTGCAGATTAAATTGGTAAGCTTTCACTATGTATATTTACGTGCCGTGCCTACAATAGGCAATAGGTATTACGCAAAAACTCTGCGTAGGGGACGCCACTACCACTATCCGTCACAATCTAGGGGTAACAAGAAAATTGAAATTTCGTTATCTAACCTCTCTATCAATCTTGCATATTCGAGCGATAAAGAAGCAGATAACTAAATGTCGATTTTCGCGTTTCTCGGTAGGTAATAGGCCCTTGTTAACAAACCGCCTTGATGCATCAATGTTATATTTTTATGTCTGTAAAAACTTGTCAAAAACAGGAGTTTAACCAAAACGTGCTGTGTAGGCACAAAGGACTCCTTAGTAGAAAAGACATACAATACAGTATATTTAATCTCCTTGAGTTTTGTGCGTATGATAATGAGGCGCTATGCTTGATTTGTGGACCCATAGTCAGTTTACAATTCCTACGATTTTTATAGTTTTAGGCACCCGATCTGTTACATCTAAGCAGTACCGTCTTTACCATAAGGGCACACGGGGCCCGTGCCCAGGGCCCCCATCCTCAGGGGGCCCCGAAGGACAGACAGTATATATGATTACTCATAATAAATAGAAGATCATAGTAGCAAAGTGTTAATATAATTCGCTTTCTTTACTTTCCAAAAGGGCCCCTAATTCTTATGTGCCCAAGGGCCCCAGCATAGTTTAAGACGGCCCTGCATCTAAGTAGGTATCTCTACAAAAACATTTTTGCCATTTCAGGTCTCGGAGATTCGAGTCCACCCTCAATACAACGCGTCATCCTACAGCCGGGATGTCAGCGTACTCAAACTTAGGGAGAGAGTTACTTACAGTGACTTTGTTCGCCCCGCGTGCCTCTGGCCCGACAACGAAGTAGATCTGACGAATGTCATAGGGAAGAAGGGATCGGTGAGTAAATCTGTGTTATGACAATTACTTCAAGTTGAGAGAGCAACTAACTTACAGCGACTTTGAACGCCCCGCGTGCCTCTGGCCCGACAACGAAGTAGCTCTGACGAATGTCATAGGGAAGAAGGGATCGGTGAGTAAATCTGTGTTATGACAATTACTTCAAGTTGAGAGAGCGACTAACTTACAGCGACTTCGTACGTCCCGCGTGCCTCTGGCCCGACAACGAAGTAGATCTGACGAATGTCATAGGGAAGAAGGGATCGCAGAGTGGATTCTATTCCATGTTGTAACAATTTATTCAAGTTAATCTAGGTAGCCGCTTAGAGCGACCTACGTTCAAACTGTGCTTTTCCGATCAGACTAAAACTTAAAGCAGCTACCCAACAAGTTGCACAAAGCACTCGTCTAATGCTGAACACATCTTTCCCATCGATCATTATAAAATACGGTTCTGAACAGGTCGCTTCTTCCAGCGACGTCTTATGAGTTTGTGCACCCTCATTATCAAGGTTTCACCATTCGCAGCGCTTGCCTGTCCCAGATCGCATCTCTGAAGACTTGAATGCTTCAAAGTTTGCAGTGGTTCCGCGAATAATATAGATATCCTTATTTCTGATTGGCGAGTAATTTGTTTCGAGCATACCCGGGGATTGGGTGTGGGAATGATTTCGTGTATTTAATAACTTTATGGCTAGTGTACTTAATTCATTTCCGTACCCAGGCAACACCCAAGGGCAGGTATAATCCCAAACGTTGCGTTGTAAAGCATATTATCGCGCTTATTAGGATACCTACTGGCGGTCCTACGAATCACCTCCCACTTTCAACTTTTAACCATTTTTGTTAAATTAATGAATTTACCTCAACTTGTGAAATGGACCGTACGGTGCGGTAGCAATTAATTTACCGCTAATTGATCGCTGCTCGTGTTTACCGATGTCTGTTTGCTGATAGGAACGGACTGTGTGCGAGCGACAAACACTGGTATCTACATAAAAATAGCAAATTTGAAGCTTATTGCTTTGTTTTTAGAAAAGGGTTCCAACATTTTTACTGGCGCGTGAGGGGAAGTACCATCGCTCACACTGACTGTCCATCGATGGACCTTATTACCAAAGGCATAAGGTCGCTGTGCCGATGGACAGTTAAAAGTGTTGCTGTTTGTACATTCTAGATCTGTGGATAAAAGTGATACCTACCTATAAAATATCCGGAAAATGGTTCTACATAAACTCTCCGTATGTAATTTAATTTGTTTGGGATACCAATTACCTAGTTAGTATTTTTTCAGTCAGCTGCAGAAATAGTGCCCCCCTCATCTGAAAACCAATTTCAAAGGGGGTTCAGTTATCTCTGCAGCTGACTGTACATGAATCAAGTGACAATGTCAGCTCTATATATTTGATATTACCTTTTGATGCTACAGTATAGACAAAATCTTAAAGTCATTTTATCCACAGGTGGTAGGCTGGGGCTTCGATGACAAAGGCGTGGCCACCGAAGAGCTGACCCTCGTCGAGATGCCCGTGGTAGACCAGGAGACCTGCATCAGATCCTACAGCGAGTTCTTCGCTCGCTTTACTTCAGACTACACCTATTGTGCCGGTTACAAAGATGGTATGTGTAATACTGTGTGGTTGAGGTTTTATTTAAGGGATGAAGACAAGAGTTGACCCTCGTCGAGATGCCAGTGGTAGACCAAGAAACCTGCATCAGATACTACAGCAAGCTCTTCGCGCTTTACTTCCGAGTAGTAGTTTGCGCTGGCTACAAATAAATATGGTAAGTTTAGTCACAAGTGGCTGGGACCTCCCTAGCGATCGACGGTGGTAGATCAGACCTGCCATTCGCCCTGCAGCGAGTTTTTCGCGGACTTAACTTCATACTGCAGTTACACCTTCCTACTGCGCAGAAGAAACTAGGTAGGTACTTAGTTCTTTTCCCTACAATTGCTGTTACGTACCTATGTGCATTTCAAAGTAGTAGTACCTACAGTGAAATATATAAGATGCTTAATATCTTTTTTAATGTTTCTTCGTTGCCTTTTATCATTTCATTTTCGTCTGACTAGCCTATGCTGTAAATATCTTTCGCCTAAGGGCGTCTAGTCAACTCTATAGCAGCTGCTCGACGCAACGTAGGCGCAATTGCGCAGCGACGCCATTTTCCATAGCGCTGACTAGAGGGGCGCGAAAACCGAAATTCGCAAATTGCGGGGATCTTTCCCTTTTACTCCAATGAAGGCTTAATAAGAGTGACAGAGAAAAATGCCCGCAATTTGCGAACTTCGGGACGCTACGCTCCGACGCTCGGGAGACGCTAGTGTGGCTCGTGGCTCTAAGTCACCAACTGTATATATTATTTTATTCCTATTTCAGCATATCTATTTAAGTATTTAAACATACCCATTGCTTACAGGAGCCGTCGATAAAAGAACAGGCACTAGGAAAAGTATGTCAAATTCGTAATGTTAATACTAAAACGTAACCCAAATGTTCCACTAATATTTTTGTAACTTTAATTCTTAAGACAGCATCGGTTTACTAATGATAACCCTAAAATAATACAAGCTTATCTTCGTAATCTATTAACTAATTAGGAGCTAATTAACTGTAAGACTATTATGGTTACGCATAACGAACTTTAATTAACGGAATTCTAAATATAGACATATTAACAAGTTCGCTGCTGCACAAATCATTGCTACACCTACACTTATTTTATTATTTTAAACTTACTTCACCTATAATACTTATTTCATTCTATAAAAATAGGAAAACCTTGGGCAGTGAGCCTCATTAATGTCGCCAGCTGATCGGCTGTCCGATACCAAAACCTAGTAAGACCTTAAAGTTATTTGGACCCACCTAGGCTAGGTAGGAAATAACATAAAAAACTAATTTTGAGAAATTTGTCCCTTAATACTAGGTTTTGATATTGGGACAGCCGTGATGGGCTAAGAGGTAGATATGGCCGATGGCCAAGGGGCAAAGGGAGGGGGCGAGGGGCATAATTAGTTATAAATTTTTATGGTAAAAAGGTGTGTTACGATTATATATTGAGCCCTTTTGGCCATTACTAAGTGTATAATTGTATTTGATGCGGACTGTACCTAGTGTACCTATCATCGTCCAACTAGGCTCACCGATGGTCATAAGTGTTGCTTTTAGTAGGTACCTACCTAATAGTATCATAGTAATCACGGTGATAGTATCATAGTAATCACAAAATGATTTACTTAAAAACGCTTCCTGTGATGCGATTTCCTTGCAGTTTTCTGGCGTACATTTTCTTCTAGACGACTATCTAAAGAATACTTTTAAAATTACAGGCAGCTCAGTATGCAACGGCGACAGCGGCGGCGGCATGGTGTTCCTGATGCGAAACTCCTGGTACCTTCGCGGCCTCGTGTCGCTGTCCGTCGCGCGACAGAACGAGTACCGGTGCGACCCGACGCATTACGTCGTGTTCACGGACTTGGCCAAATTCCTGCCGTGGATCCAGCAGAATATTAGCGACGAATAGTAGTTAGGCAATTGCTTGTTTAAATGTAAGCCCGTTTAACCCCTTGACCGGCAAATACGTCCAGTGGCGTAGCGTGAACTAATCTAGGCGTGGGCGAAGTCTCATCTGCGAGGCCCTTTTTTTTCACTGTGCCTCGCGCGAGGCCCTCCTTGGGGCGCGAGGCCGTGGGCGACGGCCCACTTCGCCCACGCCTAGCTACGCCACTGAAGACGTCAACTGACGCGCGCGGCAACAGGGCAATGTCAACCTTCGTGTATTCCAATAAAGTTTACGATGATGCGCCGCACACGATAGGCGTGGCGTTCAAAGGTTTAAGTAAAGTTCACGCCATTGCAAAGTGAAAAACCTCCTAAATAGTCCGGAATAGCAACTACCGTACAAAGGTTAAGATTTTTCTGTCAATAAGATGTTTTATTTGTTTTCTAGGTTGTAGTCAGTGACGTTTTCAGTAGGAACTATACTGTCAACTCACAGAGTATGGCGACGGGTTAATCTTTTGGACGCCAATGACCGATATATCCGCACCGCAGGTTCAACGCCAAAGACCTATTAATCAGTCACAGACCACAGAGCAACATAGACCTACGTGCATAATATGCATTTTGTGTTTGACACGGCGTCGAAAAGGTTAAATAAATACCATACTATATATTTCAGGATTGTATGCACTCTTATTTATTACGTTAAGTGAAGGGCAGGCCTTATGGCTGATTGATATTACCGTGTTCATTAATTTTTGAAAATGTGCGGTATCGAAACAAGCACAACTATTATCAATATTACCAATTATAGATGGTCAAGCAAATCTTGTCAGTAGAAAAAGACGCGAAATTCAAATTTTCTATGAGACGATATCCCTTCGCGTCTACATTTTTCAAATTTGCCGCCTTTTTCTACTATCAAGATCTGCTTGAACAAGTATATTATATTTTATTTTTTTGTTGGATCGCAAAGGATACGGTGTCAAGAGAAGTCAAGCGACGAATAATTATTCATATTTACTAATAAATTGCTGTGTGTACATTTATCAAAAGTTCAATAAAATTGTCTGGTCATTCTGTCTGGACTGCATTTTTTTCATACTTTTTGTTCTCCATAAAAAAACCGGTTTACCATGTGGAAAATGCTGTGTGGAAGTCAAAGCTTGTATGATTCTCATCACGTTGAAATTACCTTTATCTACTAAGATAAGGAATTAAGTATGGGAACCGAATGTAATCTAAGGATTTTACATTTCAGTATCAGAAATACAAGCCTTAGCAGTTTTAACCTTTTGAACGCCAAACGGCGCATCCATTTACCGTGCCACTGATGCCACGGTGGTAAAATTTAGTTTCGTGAATAAATAATGCCAACCTAAAAGTAGGGTGTTTTTCAGTAGATTTTCATCAAAAAAAAACGATCGACGTCAAATGCCGTCTTTGGCGTCGTTGTCACGATTTTACGTTGACGTCAATTGCTGTCTGTGGCGTTCAAAAGGACTCCTAGGTTAGGTTATTAATTTTTAATAAATCCTTTTCCTTTTCTCTGCAGCGGACTGTACTAAATCGTAATTTTAGTAATAAATGTTTACGAAGTCAGATTGTGATTGAGTAAGTAAATTGGCCAAATGCCCTGCATTTTGTATCTGGGATTTAAAAACAGACTTTAGGAATTTCCAACTTACCTATGTATTTTGCTCAATATTGTGCCAAGTAAAAACGGAGCCATTTATTTTTGATTTATTTGTTTTTTTAAGTTAAATATTTTTGTTTAGTATTCTGCTCTTCTAATAAATGTGACATGAAATTTTCAATGTGACTAAAATAATATTGAGATTAAATTATATATTTTTTACAAATTTACTGTTTTATTACAATACCTACCTGCATGCCATTTTTAGCAAATATGTTGATAAGATTTATATTTAAAAATATATTAGGGTTTACTTAATATACTTAAATTTTGTTGACCAATCCATTGTTGAGAGAAATTGAACTGATTTACCAAACTCAGGACAAACCAAAAGTCAAAAAACATTTAACCTAACTACATTTTCCAAAGCTATCTTAAAGACCTATAAAATTTTACGTTCGCTATTGAGAAAAAGACTTAACTAATTCAAATAAAACAATCTTAAGCCTTTCAAACTCTTTAATGTTAATAAAAAGAACCTTAGGATAATAAAACAAACGAATTACAATAAGAAAAAGCGGGAAAATTTACAAAAATCTGTCAACTTAAACCATTACACACTTAAAATAAACGGAGTTTGGAGTAGGACCAAAATCAAAACTAATATACAAGCTGCAAACGAAAATAACATTTAATGTAAGTAACAAAGTATAATTGGATTTTTAACTCGCAGAAAACGCTTTAGAAACAAACTCATCAATTTGAAAAAACGAAAAAATGCATCCTATCACGCAATATTTTACAAAAATTCTCAAATTAATTAAACAGATAGCGAATACTTCTTAAAGTATAGTAATAATTGCCATCTTTATCAGCATTTTAATTGCTTCTACCAGAGATACAACATTTAACGCCTTATGCAGTGCACATTTGCATTTTTTTTTAAAGTTCCATATAATATTTAAACTCCTTCACTCGATATCTTTTTTATAAAGATAACAATGTTCGCTGACAATTCCATGCCAGAATCTCTCAATTAAAAATATGTACACCATTGAGATCAAAAGCAACCTCCAAAAAATATACAATTTCAAATCAAATCCATTGTATTTTTGTACAGTTCTACCAGTATGGAGTGGGGCCGTTCCTACAGCGTTGGCCTCTGAATCTTTCTTCTCCAAAGTTCGGGGCCCAGGGTAAGTTTCGGCCCCGGTTAGGCCTCGGGCCTTTGCCGGGGAGGTAGTTAGGGTAGGGTACCCGGTTGGCGCAGGCGCCGGGCCGGCAGCCGTTGCGAGGGGTGTTGGGGTGACTGCCGCCTAAAGGCGGGCCGGAGAAGTCCTCCCAGGGTTCTGGTATCATGCAGGTGCCGCAGTTCCAGGTATAGTCGCCTGTGGATAGAAAAGGTTTTAGAATGCTCAGGATTGATAGGGTAAAATCAATATAGGCTTTAACGTTTTGAACGCCAAGAACGCCTAAAGGCGTCGTAACTAGTCGTGCCCACAGCGCCATGAACACATAGTGTTATGGCGTACGCTATCAAAAAAACTTTCAAGTAAGCTTTACATTAGCTCAGTGTTGCCAACTCGGATTATGAAAAAATGCTAGACTAATGTCTAGATTATGCCAAAATTATGCCAAAGTTTTTTGAAATATGCTAAAAAAAATGCTAAAATGTCACTTGAAAATAGACACTTAAAATAATACTGTGTCTAAAAATATTCAGTAAAAAACACCGTACTTTGTCAGTAGAAAAATGCGCGAAACTTAAATTTTCTATGGGCTGATAATTTTTTACGCCTATTTTTTTTTTAATTTGCCGCTTTTGATTACTAACGGAAATGGCTTGACAGACTATAGTTACGACGGTTACGAGTCTGCTGTTGTTTGGCAATATAGGCTGGCCGCAGAATTTTCATTCGGTTTCCGGACGGTCAGGTGAGGACGGGACGTCGCTATACACATAACTATACATGTCTCGTTTGCACCTGTCATTCCGTACGGAAAATTGCGTGCGTCTGTGGCCAGCCTTATTATTGACCAAGTGAGCTCAAAATGCGAGCAAAGCTTCTACGTTTCAGGCGTATAACCGCGAACATCAAAAATCGAAAATTTCCAGCAACTATCTCTGTCAATAAATATAGACAGTAAAAGAGGTAGTTGCTCGACATTTTCGTTATCGACGTTCGTAGCAGGCCCTCTGCTAGGACTAAAATGCCGACTGCTGTCCCATCCCAGCAAATAGCAAAACAGAGATTTGGCTGAATTTATGTAAGTACCTACAAGATCAGTGAAGGCCAGTCCAGATGGGACAATTTTCGTCCAACCTGATTAAATTGTCTCTCAAAACTCAAATATGTCAATCCACGAAAAAATCAGAGGTAAATTTAACTGAATTTATTTGCCATTGAGAAAAAAATATACATATATAGTCCGTCGACGTCCATCCGCCCACAAAAGTCAAAATTCATATGAAAATATGAACCGCATAAGGCGATGGCGCATATAATTGCTGCCAAGTTGTTGCAAACTTGGCTTAGACTAAATTATGCTAAAAAAAATGCCAGATGCTAAATGGAAAAAATTGGTGCCAAAGCGAGTAAAAATATGCCAGATCTGGCATCAATAATGCCAAGTTGGCAACACTGCATTAGCTCACTTGCGCCCGTGGCCTTGACGTGTGAGTAACGATTTTTTTAATTACTTTAATGGTTAAAATACATCACAATAATATGTAGCTTGAAACAATTCGGAGATCCGAAATTATATTTCCTGAGAAACCGTCAATTTATATAATAAAGTAAATAAAGGTTTTATGAAAGAGCTAACCTGAATCCTTGTAAGCTCAAACACAAGAGAAAAAAAAATGTTTATTTTTATATACATACATGTAGACTTCTGAGATTCATTAGGCCTAAAACCTTCCTTGTCATAACTAAATTTTAGTTTTTACATTTTTGCCATAAAATATTTATATGTACGTATTATAATTAGCAAATGAATCTCAGTACCCACGTTAAATATACTTTGATAAGGATAAGCCATTACTTAATTCTAGACAAATTATAACAAAAATGCCATGTCATGAATAATATTTATTATACATCATAACTATCATTTTGGCCAGAATTTGGAAGAATACTTTTCGTCTTTCGTTTGACCTATTGTGTTTATATTTTAATCACAAAATTACATTAGAACCTCTACAAGTTCAGTTAATTCAAATGTTACATGTTTTTAAAGTACGAATATTGCAATTGCCAATCTAAAGGCGTTTGCAACATTTTTTACTTTATTTTTACAGATAAAAAAGACTTATTAAAATTAACCATAAGTGTATAATAATTAATAATCTAACATTTATAATGAGATCTGCTATAGGAAACATAATAAACATCATACTTATTACATAAATGATAAGCACAAACTTCTATGTATATGTATTTAAAAATATGACGAATTATATTCGTTTCTTAAAAATAAAATTACGACATCTAAAAAAGGAAATTACGTCAATAAGGCTACAATTTATACATATCATAATCTATGTTGTATGATAAATTACATTAAATCATAGTAAAGCGTTATACTTTTAAATAATTCATTGGTTAAAATATCGATTATTAATGGTGTAAAATATTAGAATAATATTTCAAAATATTACCTTCTACTTTCCGAGAATATAAGTGCCACTATGGATGGGGTGCACTAGGGAATTTCGTCTACATACAATTACCAGCAAAACTATAAAATATCTTAATTTGAATCTACATTCAGAGTTCTGCTCCATTAATTTTCGAAAACAATTAGGCCTCCCTATTAACAAGCTAGGTACATAATAGAAATAATTAACTAATTTTTTTATTATTTATACATCGGAAAACTAAAATAGCAATCCACAATTTAAATGAGCATGCATATATTTCGCGCGACGATAATTTTACTTCAATATAATTTTAATTTTAATTTCAGTGAATCGCAAACCTATTTAAACCTAATAGTATAGGTTAACAACATTAGGATGACTATTTAAGTAGTTTATATGTAAACACAACAAATAAATCGATTTAAACTTCACAAAATAGACGCAGGTAGATAGGCACATTTCGTGTTTAATTATTTGATTAGGCTCGCGTAAGCTAAGTGTACTTAAACTACATGAATAAAAAGAAATAACGTCTAAATATTAATTACCTACTTATTATATATCACACATAAAACGTCAAAACTAATATTAAAATGCCTAATTTGCTGAGCAAGCTGTACAACACTGATTAGTGCCAATAACATATTAGGGCACTTCATTTCGTTATTGTTTCGTCAAGACATAAATTGACACAAATGTAGGCACTGAGTATATATAAGTTATTAATACTGCTCGGTATCCTACGTCCATTTTGTGACGATTCAATCATATTAATAATAAAAACACTTCCAATATCATAAGCAGAATTAACCTTAAAAATTACAAGCTGATAATTAATCAATTGCTACGTCATATCATATGCAAAGAAACTATTAATACAACAAACTGCGGTAAAAAAAAGAAATCCCATCTTTGCCATGGCTCATTTAAGTAACGAATTTAAAATATGTATTTTCATCGTTTAATGTAATACAGTTTCTAATACGTTACCTACACCCCCAATGGACACCTATCGCATCGAATGATGGTCCTTATGATAGTTCCTTCAAATCTCTTTTGCTTGGACATAATTTAAAAAATAATTGAAGAAATATATTTTTACCGTATTTTCATGACTTCAATGTTACATTTTTGAATAAATTCATGTGTTAAACTTCTTAAAAAGTCTACAAACATTTTACGTGAAAGATTCTTCATATAAAAAGGAACTGTCATAGACCATCATTCTACGCGTCAGGTATGAGTCATCTCATTCCCTTAAATAATCCAAATCTACATAATTACTCTAAGCGAGCGTCATATCAAAACATATTGCTAATTGTAACGCCTAAATTCTTGGCCGATAGCATGAAGCTAAGACCATATTATGCCCAATATTGTGTCATTTGTGACCCTCTCACTAATTAGACCCAACGACATTCTTTGAAACTCATAATGTCCTATTTGCGTTTAAAAATATTAATTTCCCTTTTTTATATTTACCATCGTCGTTTATAACGCTCTCTGTTTCAGTTATTATATTTACAATATAAGCGACAATGGCTATAAGAAAAGCATTGAATTTCAAGCTTTGGAAGACAATTTTATTAGTAAGAGGGTCACGGCTAAATATATAAACTAGAACCTTTTAACAGCAATAGAATTTTTCATCGAGCGTGCTGGTGTCGCCGGCAGTACGAGGTTATACGAAGTTTGGACTTGTTTATCATACCGCGAAATTAGCCTGTTTCTGTATATCTTATGTATCATTCTACGGTGGTTAAAAGGTTAATACATAGCTTTAACAAGATTAAAACGTCATTAAACCGGTGAACGTACTATACATTAGAAATTACGCTTCTTTAGGCACAATTCACGTTTGGTAACTATTTCTAGCATTCTATATCTACTGATCGCGGAATGGGGAATGTAGACCTTCGATGCTTTACATTAAAGTCTATAATTTAACAACACTTAATCCCCAATTACATAAAATATTTTTTACATACATCGCTAATCCAATATACAGTTTAATATATGTTAAAACTATGCTATGAAGGGACGAGAAAACATGTGATGGATATCGAGACATACAATATACATTTCCTTTTTTTTATCTTCACGACTAAAAGCTGTATAGAAAAAAACAAACCGACTAAAAAATTACAAGTCAACATTTTTTCTAGAAATGTCTTAAGGTCCAACTTGCGTTTCTTAAGTCTTGTCATGACCATTATAATATACAATATAATTACCTAGTTCAAAATCACATCTAGTGCATTTTCGCAATAACACTTACATCATAATATTTAGAGATCTTACGCATACTTTTCAGATATCCACCACATAAAAAGTACGTTAAGGAAAGGACAGTAAATATATTTAGATTTTTCCCGACTTTTCGAAAAATAATTATATATGTATAACCGCAAAGTAATAACACAATAGATAAAATAATTGGGTAAATAAGTTAGGTAAATAAGTAAAACCATAAGAATAAGCGCGAAAAATATTTGATATTTTTTTCGTATATTAACATTACCTAGCGTCATAATATCACATTAAACGCCACATTATAATTTTAGATGGGTCATACACATTTTATAGTATAATAACTCGTTGGCGTCTTTTCTGTCTCTCAAATCTATTTCTGTATCTCAAAGTTAACGGAATCTAAAGTAAATTTTTACGCGGGATACATTCAATAATTGAGACTCAAATAGGAAAAACGTGATATAATATGACCCGAGTCCTTAACTTTTATTGTGTTGTCAAGTGACATTTTTCTAAAATGTGTTTGACCCAGATACACTAAAAAACCGGTAAAAATGTAAACATATTTTAGGGGAAACGAGAACAACACTCATAGACTCCGAAATAACTACGAAACATCCGAATCACCGCATTGTATTGTCACTGTAACGAATCCGTTCACAACGTATGCGTAACATACAAACAGAAATTAACAAATATTATTCCAAATATGGGCCACTTTATTTAAAGGGCCACCCCACACTAGCGGCACACCTCGGACACTAGCCATCAAATGTATGAAACAAACGCGTTCCTACGCACACAGTCTAAGCTCGTGTAGGTGAACGCGTACCATGCTTGTGTGAGTGAGATAAGACGTGCTAGGGTTCCCGCCATTTTGTTGTCAAGTTCCATAACCACATTGACTCAAAACTCATTACGCGAATTAGGAAGAAACAAGAATCGTATTATGCTGTAAGGTGGGTATCTAAGCTCGATTTATACAGTTTCCTATTTTGAATCCGAATAAACGAAGTAACAAAATTTTAGTAAGGAAATTCAGGCCACCAAAATATTACGTAAGTTGGAAACATTATTTTTTGTTCATATAGATATTGTGTTGTTTTCAGTGTGATCTGATGGGTTTTGTAAATATTTGTTTAATATTTGAATATTTTACGTGGCCTCTGCGCACCGCGTCGTCGCGTCTTTGCCAGCCGGTAACTGTGAGGTAACCGAGAGCGGGTGGGCGGCACTTTCAACGGGAGGAAGGGAGTGTCCATACTGTACGATAGTACTCTTTATTATACTGTGCTAGCGGCGTCGGCGTCTTACGAGCGTAGGCGTCTAGTCAGCGCTATGGAAAATGGCGTCGCTGCGCAGTTGCGTCAACGTTGCGTCGAGCAGCAGCCATAGAGTTGACTAGACGCCGACTGTCACCGACGCTCGGGAGACGCTAGTGTGGGGTTGGGGTGGCCCAAAATTGTAGGGCATCCGCTCCGATCCGTGCACCCGCGCCAGCTAGCGGACGCTTGACTTAATATCCTATGTCCCCTAGATGGGGCAGAGGGCATCCACAGTGCTACGCCATCCCGTTCGGTCTTGAGCTACGTGCTTCATTTCGCTCCACGACCTGCCAATGGTCGCCGCCTCTGCGATGATCGTCCGTCGCCAGGATTGCTTAGGGCGGGCACGTTTCCGCTTTCCTTGGGGATTCCAGTCGAGGGCTTGCCTCGGGATGTGATCGAAATCCCTTCGCAGCTAGCGGACGCCCCGTACACTAAATGTACACTACACTTTTAATTTGGATATTTTTGTGTTATTAGTATTTCCACTCAGAATCACGAGTTTCGTTACCATTTCTCATAGACTTAGTAGACAAGCATTAGGTATATGGTATTTTGTAAACAGGCAAACAGACTGACAGGACAATGTACCTTAATAATACAAATTCTTATTTAAAAAAACCGCGTACGTTGTGAACCAAATCCAAGTTTACACAAAACTAACACTGATACATTGAGACATCTATTTCACAACAGGTGATATATGATTCTCGGCCGTATGCTACGCATATAGGGATTATATTAGGTTGTCAACTCACGGCTTATTCTTATTGTATTCTTTTCGACAAAATTAGTAACTATTTAATAGGCAACTAAGTAATATTATGTTCGTTAGGGTCATCGAGAGTATACTTATATATACTTCGTTTTTTTAGCATTAGAATGAACTTCGCAGAAGTATGTAAACTTATGGTTCCATATCGGGCACTTTTAGCGATTAAAAATTTTGAAGAAAATTATAATGATAGACATTTAGACACTACATTTAATAATTCCATTATTATTAACAATTAAAGAGCCTGATAAAAACTGCATACTTACTTCTGTGGAGTTATTTCTAATGTTAAAAAAACGAAGTATAGTGGAAACGAAACAAGTTATACTAGTAAGTAATTACTTTTTTTGCTATTTAGAATGTAATTAATGTTATGCTATTTATTTGGATATATTTAATACCCTTTTATTATTAAATTACCTTCAAATTAGACTCGAGTCGAATACCCTCGTTTTCGCTCGTACGACTAACGAACCCGATCTGGCAACGTGTAGAGTAATACACTGAATGTTTAAAAGATTAAACCTTCAAAAATCTACAAATACAGGCCTAGAGACCCATGAACTAAGTAAGTACCTACATGACTTTTTCACTCCCACTATACACTCAATGAAATGTCGAAACATTTTATACAACTGTGAGGCCCCTCTCCCGTACATATTTAATAACAACGAAGCGCCTATAATAATGTATTAAGCTATAATAATGCTGTTTAACAGACGACTTTAATCTATTGAGCACATATCGTGTTTCATAAGCCAATACATTGCGTGTTGCATGCGATTTTATACCGTAATCCGTGTGATTGTAGTATAAAATCGCATACAGTAAGAATAATAAAACCGTATAGAAAATACTTTGCTACTCTTTCTATTTAGTAAAAGAAAGATAGATGCATAGTAATATGAGACAGAAATATCATGATTTTTTTTTTCATTATTGACAACCCTAACGATTTAACTATTTCAGACTGACAGTATATTTTAGTGCCGCCGTAAAGGAGTGGTGCTTCTATACGCATTCTATTATTCTCATATTATCGTGACTTGAGAATAAAAAAGTTACCATCTAACATTTTGATAGTTGAAATATGACTTTGAATAACGTATATATTAAGGTTGATATTCTTGCTACACCTTTTTTTTCTCAAATCACGCAGTGATAGTTACAGGTGAAATAGTTATATAAAATTATTAAATTGACTTTAGCACAACTTATGTTAGTAAAATTATTTTTCGTACTAATGCGACACCGAGCAGAGATTATATTGTTTTATTTACGACTAAATGTTCCAACCGTTGAAATTTTGAATTTTTCACCTATTTGATGTTAGTAAAACAAATGGCAAAACATTAATTTCCAAAAAAATGGAACGATTTAATTCTTAAATTTGATAGTTGGGTACATAAACTGTTTTTTTTTTACTTTTAGGTTATTTTACAAGCACAGATACGATAAAAACGAAGATATTTAGCTATCACATATATTTTGTGTCTTTTTTAATTTCAAATCGGTGTCAACAGTCCTAAAGTGGCGAGTACAAATTTAGAAACCCATGAACTATAGTGTCAGTGCACGTCTACGTCTAGCCTAGAGGTCAGGAAGTCTAGACTAACTAGGTAACAGTGGATTTGTGCTGAGACGGGGTCCCTTTGTTTGTATTTCACAATAAAAGTATTATAAACAGAACGACAAATTATGTTCAAAAAAATATTTATGAAATTTTAGGTTTCGTGTATGATATCACGCTTCCTGCCTTTACACCTCCAAATCTTATTAGTATTAGTACTTTACTCTGGCATTCGGGACCTTTTCCATCTCCAAAGGACCATTGGACTTGGTATGGAGCCTGGACCCAACGCCAACAGAAATGAGAGTAAGGTCATTAGATAGGTATTTCTATATACTTCATTTTGTTCTATGGGCACCAAGCGGAATTCCATTGCAGAACTGAGATATTGGTGGTTTAGCCAAAATGTCGTCACCCTTAAGAGCCAACGGGAGTGGTAATTTCTCCATACAAACGTACTCCTCGTTGTCCTCCGTGGTTTTTGAAGCTAGAGCAATGATTTTTTCAACACAGATTAATATTGTCAATATCTGTGTCGGACCGTTTTGCTTTTTTTGATATTTTTGTTTTTTAAGGCGCTAGAGCCCTTCAAAAATGGCCAAAATGGCCTAATTGACTATGCCGCAATGAGAGGCGTGGCATTCAAAACTGATATCAATTAGCCAAAAAAGCAAAACGGTCCGACACAGATAATTTCATAATCATTTAGATTTCCAAATTTGGTTACGATTGGTTAAGTTTTGGAGGAGGAAACAGAGGAGTACGAAACCTCGATTTTTGAGATTTTTACGCAGGATTTTTCGCCTTGTCCTTATCGCACTACTTTTAGGTGCCGCTTCCGTTAGCGAGACGGGTATATTTACCTAAAATATTTAAAATGAAAAATATTAAATTTGAAAAAAAAAAATGACAATAAGATTTAACAAAGCAAATGTTCTGTTTATAATACTTTTTTCGCGTTTTAGATAAAGATCATGTGGTTTCGTGCTGAGTTAAGTTATATGTAAAAAAGAAACCGGAATTATATTTATTGATTTTTAAAGATGATTGATGTTAGTACAACGTGAAGACGAGTTTTTTTTTTTCAATGAATATGGATTTAGTAAGACACTATGCAGAATAATTTACCCATTGTTGTTTTAGGCATTTCAAACAGTAACATGGATTACACAATACTATAGTTTAATCAACTGCCAGAATATTAATAATAGGCCTTTTCATCTGTGTCAGATGTTTTAAGCAGCATCCCGGTAACGACACTTGCGTGCATCAGTTCGTTCTTGATTATATATTACTTACTTATACTTATTTTTTATTTTTCGTTTTTCGTATACTTAATAAGAAAATTTCTTGAACTAAAAACCAAAACATTACTTTAACTCAGCACGAATAATTATTACACATTATCCAACTTTTAAAAAGACGAAACACTACTTTTTTATTTTATTTTTTCTCCTTTATGCCTCAGTCGTAACAAACGTTCAGTTTTTTTGTGAACAATTTTTGTTCATATACTTAAATATAATATACTCGTAATTAAAAGATCGAATCACAGTCTGGTACCAAAAGCATACAGAGCAAAAAAAAATATTTTTATTTTTTACCAGCTTTTGCTGGTAACAAAAAATGTCCACAAAATGGCAACCCTTGAGAACATTGTTGTTAAAGAAGTCTATGATTACTTACTGTTTAGTAGATATATAGAAACAACTTTAGAAAGGTAACAGTGGGTAGTGGATTACATTAAGTTTAACTACAGATCTTACCAGGGGCGTATTTACCCTAGGGCCAACCGGGCCATGGCCCAGGGCGCCAACCCCCGGGAACGGCATATGCCGCCCCTGGCGGATTGCATTTTGTTTTTCTTCCTTGAGTTCTGGGGCGGCGAAACGTGCCAATGCCCGGGGCGCCAAATTTCAAAATACGCCCCTGGATCTTACATAGTACTGTTTTCGTGGAATATTTAGCAAATAACCAATTAGCATAACCAACAATAGCATCGTTCGCAGACGTTTCTGCTTGTTAAAAATTAAAATGAATAACCAATTAGATTGAGGTCGAATTTAAATTGTCGTGAGTCATAATAATTTAAGCCAAAAATACTTTAAACCGTAATTTTAGTCACTCCGAAACATGTTGCGCGAATGACTAAAAGGTGCTGAAAGTACGTGAGATCCAAAGTATTTATATTGTGTAAATCAAACTTTTAGTGACCGATCATTAGCTCTTTTTAAATAGCGGGAAATTGTGTATTGTGTATTTCTAGCCGCGGGCCGGTTGGGTATTTTAATGGAAAAGGAATAACTGACATGTGGACCGTTTTTGAAGTCAAAAATGAACTTAAGCTTCGTCTATATATCCGTACACGGCGGGAAGAAGTTGATAACTCGCGGGAAAAAATTGAAGAAATTTGAACCTTATGTAATTTTATTATAAGTTCAAATTTCTTCGTTAGAATATCTCGAGTTATCAACTTCTTCCCGCCGTGTACGGATATTGCGTCGGTGGTAAAAAGTAATACAAGTGATTTTTGGTAGTAATATACAATGATACAAGTGTTGAAAATTAATAATTATAACCTCCTATAACCCAGAGTAATTTTTGCAATTTTATTCGTTCAAAATTCGATTTGCTTTTGTCGTTTTAAAGGGAACTCTGTTACAAAAACCTAGATCAACGAAAAAAGCACTAAACACTAGACATAGTCCCTATATCCTCGTATCCTCGAGACGGAACTTTTTGCAATAGAGCCCTTTTCAAAACCTCGTCATGTACTTGGGTTGGTAGAAGTCGCGGCGAAGGAGGCGCGGCTGCATGTGGGTACTGCTGTAGTCGGCTCGGTGCAGCATGTCGAGCTGGTCGAGGCTGTGGTGGCGTTGGGGGATGGAGGGGTCCACTGGGCAGCGTGCGGGTAAGCACAATTTATAAAAAAAAACGTAAAAGCGTATGTAATGTAACGTAAACCAACCTATTTTATGCCTAAATCGTAATCATATAACTTATTTAACACCGGTATTTTTTCTATAAAACCAGCTCCAACCGGTTATTTCTCTGCACTCTTAAAACGCTGCGCGGATTTTTGTCAATTATGATCTTTATAGCCGTAGGCAGTAGATACATTGTACTAATCCGGGTAGCATCTACCTGGAGCACGCACCTTCCTAGCGCGTGCCGACCACACACTACATCTGATTGTTCATTATGAATCTACTAACCACAAGCCATAGAGTTCATAATTGATAAACCACATCGTCCCGACCCTTTTATTACGGCGCCTCGCCTCCGATTCGCCGTTTTGAAAACAATACTGAATATATGAATAGGCTGTCCGAAACATGTAAGCGTCTTAGGGTCGTTCAGAAATCATGTGACCATATTTGGCCTATTTTTGACCCCCCCTCCCCCTTGGTGATATTTGGTGATTTTAACGCGACCCCCTCCCCCCTGCCACAAGATCACGTGATAATTATGATGCGGGTACTCTTAGACGCTAAGCAAGTCTAATGTCGTTTCTTCTGTATTGCGTATATGTTCCAGATGCTATCTCCCAAAAACAGGCATCGAAAAATCTGCTTATCACTTATATATATAAAATAGAGCGGATTTATATTTGATCTGATTAAATTTTTGAGTATCCCGCTTTGAAAAAAAGAATTACACGTGATATCTTCTCTGACCCCCCCCCCCCCCGCATCGTGATAATTCGTAATATTTTCCTTACCCCCCACCCCCCCCCCTCTAAACGATCACATGATTTCTGGACGACCCCTTAGTTAGTATGTCAAACCGTCAAAATAATTCAATGTTCCTCATTCTTTCCACTCGAGAGACATAACTTACCTCGGTTGTGGTGGAATCCCGCCGCCCAACCCGCGTAGTATGCCGCTTTCTGCTTCCCATGTTCTTCCGCCACCTAAAACACAAAAATACATCATAAATATTCATATTAGATGGAATATTAAAGAGTTGGTCGTATGATGATATTTGGATCTTTTCAAATTGAAAGTGAATAGACATATTTTAGACAAATAATTTGAAATAGAGGAATATTGTCAAAGTAAATTTACAACACTTTTAGAACGCCATTTGACTTTGATCCTTATTTTTTCACTGATATTTGTTAAATGTAAAAAAGCATCGCCATCTTCTCGAGAGTAGGCAAAAGGTATGGCGCCATCTTTTCGAGCGATGGCACCACACCTTTGGTCTATCGTCTATATTCTCTTCGTTTTATGTAAGCACGCTCCTAGACCCCATCGGCACTTACAAAGGTGAGATGGTGGTCAAATAAATGCTTACATTTATCCAATAAGATATCACTTTACAAATTAAATTTAATAACAAGATTAAATAGCTCATTTGCCATCTTGCCTCGCATAAACTGATGGGCTAAGAAAATATAGAATTATTAGAATTCGTTTAAGACAACTCTACGGTAGAGTGAGGGTGTGCCACCAGATATGTCAAATTGCTCTAAAAATGTGGCTCAGAGCAATAAAAACTGTTTTATTGCTTACCTATTTTATTTAATTCAAGGGAGAAAATGCGATTTATATTTTTATTGAATTGTGTAATCTAAAAAATAGGAGATGCAGTGTTAATCGTGTTTGTGACGACTTTTATGAATTAACCACAAAATAATAGCTACAAAATCTAATATTTTTTACTAGCAATGCAAAATATCAAAATACGGAATGAAACCCTACAACTAAACAAAAAACACCCAGCTCAAGAAATCTAGAAAAAAAATACCACCTACTCAAAATGAAAGTTTGGTATGTTTCCACTGGTCAAAACCTAGTTATTAACTGAAAAACTACCAAAAAGCTGTAAATAAACAACAACAATAATTCATCCGATTCATACAAATAAATATGTAATATGAATTTGTGCTCGCTTGTCCCAATATGCCCCAATGTACAGTCAGCTGCAGAGAAAAGGTACCACCACTACATAGAAGTTGGTATGCATGGGTGGTACCTTTTTTCTGCAGCTGACTGTACTAGTTTGCCCCTTATGCTTAAAGTGCCCCTGGTGCTTAGGTGAATTGATACCTAAAGTAAAAAAAACACTAAACCAAAGCTAACCTTATCGGTGTGCGTAACCTTATCATGCGATAACAAACTAAAAACGTTTTTAAAGTGCCTAATTTTGTCTCAAAGTGCCCTATGTAGTCTTAGTGCGTAAAGTTGCGTCCAAATCCGGCAAACACACCGCGCCTTTTTTGCAAAAGGCTCGCAAACTGCTCGCGTGCAATAGTAATACCAAATATTAAAATAGCATACAGTCTTACGACAAAGCTGTAAGTCTCCTTATATTATGCGATAATTAACTCCTATTTTTCAAAAGTTCATCTACTTTCGCTGACAAAGTGGAGGTACGGTTTATTTAGACATCACTCTACGATAAATAACTCTTTAATATTAGTAATACATTTAGCGCACGTGAAGTTCGCGAGCGATTCGCAAATAGCAATCGAACGGCGTTTTGGCCGGATCAGGGCCCAGTTTTATTTTAAGATGATCTGACAACGAAACAAAATAAGCCTCATTCATAAAGCGTACTACGGCGCACCGTATCGGAGTGTGAGCGGAGCCGGCTCGGTCCCGCCCAGTGCACGGGCACACGGGCGCTCCCATGTTGTTCCGCTATTAACGTGCCCCAGTAACTGTACCCCTACACAAATGAAGAAAAACGTTAAGAGAGACCCCATACTAGCGTCTCCCGAGCGGCCGCGTCTAGTCAACTCCACGGCTATTTGCTGCCCACGCCGCCGCTCTAAAGACACTAGTGTGGGGAATCTCTTAAGCGTGCTAAATTGAAGAAAAATAATAATAGGGGGCTTAATGTATATTTAGCCTTTGCAATGATTAATACGAATATACATTTTTTTATCTAAAATTGTCCTAATCCAATGGTACTCATTTGCCCCAAAGTAATAGTTGCCTATGAAACCTAGAGTGTCCTAAAAACGTTGTAACTCTAGTCTTACATAATAGGAATGGAGTGTTTTTAAAGTCTGCTAGGTCGAAGAATTTACTCATAAATGTGAAGCAAGTGTGGTCCTAAACAAGATTAATATAGGAATAGTAAATTGTTGAAAGGGCAAAACTGTATAGATGGACGAGTAATGAAATAAATGAATTTGTATTTATACGTATAGTGGCGTTAGTAGTTAGTAAGTATGAGTGAGCAATAAACTAGAATGTTTAAGCGTAGCCGTACTGTGGTTCTAGTGGTAAGGTAGTGCAGACTGCAGAGGTAGTTAAATGTGTCCTATAGATAGAAGATAAAAATAATAAGCATACTAAGGACACTACACGTTAGCTTATTTGTTTTACTGTCGATGTGTTACGTATTGTCATTGAAGCGACAAAACGATACAGCGACGTGGCATCGATAAGTGGTATCGACGAGACTACAAATTACTAGTCTTATTCTTATTCGTATTTGTCAACAGAAAACGCATCGCTTTTGACACTCAGCTAGAACAACGGGTTAGAGGCAACTGTTGTACCAGTTTGCCCCAAAAATAAAATGCCTTGTTAAAACGAATTTCTACGAACACGACATATAAATTCATGTGCATTTAGCTATATCGGCGTGGCCCGACTCTCGTCTCACTTTAACCCGCAAATAAAATAGGAAGCCTTATTGCTAACGTATTAGGACACGACGTATCAATTTATGTTTTTTTTTGCGTGACTTGACGTACGTAGCCAATGGTCGCTGGACACTTTAGTAGATCGTAATTTATAGGGTTCTGAAGTAAATGCCATATAATTTCGCCATGTCTATGTGTTCGTCTGCGGCTTAGGGCTATCATTATCAAAAACAATATCTATAGATCTTTAAAAAAATATTTTAAAACACCTATCTAATTTATTATAGATATCTCCGACTTGTTGGCTATGAAAACAATATATATCGTTTTTTTTAATATGGTGATATATATTTAAAAAAAAGCATTACAATTGTAGCTCATAAATAAAACAAAAGCGTTTAATCCCTCACCCGCTGGCACGTATCTTGCCAATTGTTTTTCTAAAGCCTACAGCAACCAATGCAATGTACCAAAGTGCCCCAAAATCTCGCAAATAATCAAAAACGTTAGTCCGCACCCCTGGTATATCTCTTGCCCGATTGTTTTTCTAAAGTTTACAGCGACCAAGGCAATGTACCATCGTGGCCTAAAATCCCGCAAAAAAAAAACAAAAGCGTTAACCCGCACCCCTGGTATATCTCTTGCCTGACTGATTTTCTAAAGTTTACAGCTACCATGGCAATGTACCATCGTGGCCTAAAATCCCGCAAACAAACAAAAGCGTTAACCCGCACCCCTGGTATATCTCTTGCCTGACTGATTTTCTAAAGTTTACAGCGACCAAGGCAATGTACCATCGTGCCCTAAAATCCCGAAAAAAAAAAACAAAAGCATTAACCCGCACCCCTGGTCTTCCTGCTCTTGCCCGATTGTTTTTCTAAAGTTAACAGCAACGGCAATGTACCATCGTGCCCCAAAATCTCGCAAAAAAACAAAAGCGTTAACCCGCACCCGCACCGTGTCGGAGTGTAACCGCAGCCGGCTGGACGAGCGCGGCGCGCGCGCCGTCTCCACCGCAACAGGCTAGAACAACACACAATTTAGACCCCCCAGCCAATGGTGTTTGTGCCCCTAGCCTAGGGGCACGAGCGTACACAGGTTTTAGAAGCCTTGAACAAGCGTTACATGTAAATTATTAGATTATTACTAGTGTGTGATTGAATGATGGCTTTTATGTAACATAATTAAGGTACATTCAGCTGATGTAAGCGAGAAGAAACAGAGGGCCTACCGCGAACAAAGTTCGTAAATTGCGGGCAAGTTTCTCTGTCACTCTAACTACGCCTGCTAGCCAGGGCCGTCTTAAACTATGCTGGGGCCCCTGGGCACATAAGAATTTGGGGCCCTTTTGGAAAGTAAAGAAAGCTAATTCAACTAACATATTTCTACTATGGTCTTCTATTTAGCATGGGTAATCAAATATACTGTTACTGTCTGTCCTTCGGCGCCCCCTGAGGATGGGGGCCCTGGGCACGGGCCCCGTGTGCCCTTATAGTAAAGACGGTACTGTTGCTAGCTAGCTAGGAATTGCAAACGGGAAATTCTTCCAGGCCCAACGCTCTGAACAACGTTCAGAGTTACAAGAATTGGCAAACTATCCATTTATCATCATCATCACAGGCCTTTGCGTCTATTGCAGACGATTTATGTATTGCTGTTTAGACAACGGGTTTGGTGACTGTGGAGGCCGATGCGTGAGCGGCACGACCTCCCACAGTTTTGGCAGAGCTCATGGCACCTGAGGTTCCAGTCCCGGTTTGCTTTCTGCGACACCTTCTGCTATCTAAAGCAGTATTGGTTCATTTTACGTACCTAAGGTGTTTTAAAGTATAAATCCGCAGAAAAATACGATCTCGAAAATCCAGCTTAATGTACAGGGTTGGGCATATTAAGTGTCCTAGTTTTGTACTGTCATATTACTTAAATATAGCGCAACTTTTTTTAACTATATTATTTTTTATTAATCGAGAATTTATGCGTCTTTATGATTTCTAGATGTCAGCTTGATATTTATTGTTTTTATATTGTTATCAACATGGACGCGAAACGCCAGCTCGTTGTAAATGTATGCAAGCAAAAATTCCGACCATGGGAGATATTTAAGAAGCTAAAACATTTAGAATATTAATGTAAGGTTCACATCTCGGACATTTAAAAAATCAGGATCTTCAAGAATCAGGCCCAAACCTGGTCGAAGATCATCTGTTTGTGTCAAAAATATAATTAAAAGTGTTCGTGAGCGTATTCGGCGCAATCCATCCCAAAGTGCTAGTAAACTCGTTAAATATATGAAAATATCCCGACGATCAATGAGGCGTATATTACGACATGATCTCGGATTGAAGGCCTTCAAAAAATAAAAAAAATTGTGGATTAACAGAAGCCCAGTAAAAAGCTAGAGTGAAAAAATGCAGGGACTTCCTAGCTTAGCATGATGGCGATGAAATTATTTTTTCCGACGAAAAGATGTTTCAATTGCAAGATAGCCACAATCAACAAAATGATCGCGTTTACGGTGCTTCATTGAGGGATATTCCAGTAGACAAATTAGCCGTACAGCGGTTTCAAAGTGCGTCGGCTGTCATGGTATGGGGTGACACCACCTAGGGGCAAACTACCACTGCTGTTCATTGATCGGGGAGTAAAAATTAACCATTTTACCGTGACAAGAATGGCCTGCATCTTCACTAGACTTGAATCCGTTGGACTTTTCTATATGGGGATACATGCTCAGCAGGATTGGCAGCACACAGGGAATTAATTTAAATTCATTCAATTATCGGTTGATCAAGATATAGGACGATATAACAGATGAGGTAGTGCGTGCCGCGTGCAACTCATTCTATGGTAGAATGCGTAAAGTTATACAGGTTAAAGGAGAGCGATTTGAGCTAATGAATTAATTTTGTAAATATAGAGTATGCTTAAAATAAAAACAAGTTTAATATTCAGATTTGAAGCTTTGTTTTAATTTTATGGCTATTTTAAACTAGGACACTTAATCTGCCCAACCCTGTGCATAATGCATATTTACAACACTTAGTTTGATGTTAAATCTTACTCAGATTTAGAAAACAAAATACTCTGTGTACACACCGTATCCCCCAAGCTAATTTGATGCTTATTACAACGCATCATGGTTCTCAATCTCATGCAGTGTTACTTCATTGGAAGACTTAATAGATGGCGCTTACTTCAACATCTAAATTAGAACCTTATCACAAAGGATTACAGTTCAGTTTAGAGCAATTCCCATGCAGTGTGAAGCGGATAGTCGATGTTAGTTCGAGTTAGTTCGCGCTAGTGCCGATAGATGGCGCTTACCTTGACGCTGAGCGGCTCGGTGCCGCCCTCTGGTATCACGTTATTTAAAGCTGCTATCGCCTCTTGTGCCTCCTCCCGTTTGTCGTACCTGAAAAAGTGAATATAGCTTTTATTTTCTTACTTAGCCGTATATTTAAGGGTCTTGGGGCAAGGACGTATATTGAGAGACCCGCGGAAGGTGTAGTGCGGCTAAAGATCGTTTTTTCCAGCTCGATAACAGTTAGATTAAAAATTGACGTTGCTTCAGCGTACCTCTGTTACAACTCAACTCGGTCTCCCCTACTTTTGTCTTCTTTGGTTTTGATTTAGAACCATGCGTCCGTACTTTCCGAATATCGTCTCTAAGTCGAATTTAACCCGACTGTCGGGTACACTGTCCGTACCGACTACGCGCTCTATACGGCAAAGACGTGGCTACACGGTACGAGCGTAACCCGTAGCACTTAGTCTTAGTGCCAATGAATGTGTTAAACTCTCGTGAGTCATACCATGATTAAAAAATATCACGCGAGTGACTAAACATACGTAAAATTAACTTAATCGTCTCCAAGGATTCAGTAATGGGGTAAGTTCGTCTATTTGACGTTCATCGTCATCATCTCCTAGCCGTTTTCGGCTACAGCGACTGCTTTTCTACCGCTGAGAGTGTCGCTGGTGCGCTCTCAGGTGACTGACGCAGCCAATCTTTGCAACAAATGTGCGGCCGCACTCGCTGCAGGTCAGCACGCCTCCGACGTAATTATATGAGATGGCCACAGGTGACGAGAGAGGGGTGAGGGTGGTGGGGAAGTGAGGTGAATTTGGCGTTACTCACCTAACAAACGCCACACCACGCGGCGCCCCATTACTTTTGTCCCTGAGGATGTGTTTTTGTACGATTCGGCCCGTACCTCACATGATCACATGTAAAGGCCGAGACGAAGCCGAGGTCGACAAAAATGTGATCTGAGGTATTCTTATTAACTGGCCAAGATGTGTCTTTGTGTATTTGTCTGTTCGACGGAGCCCGAATGCGGCAACTTCGTTTATCACAGCGGCCGCTTTCCGGCCGGAGCACAGAAAAATTTGCTTAATCGCTTCGGCGACAGGATAAGTTCGCCCATTTAACGTTACTCACCTAACAAACGCCACACCACGCGGCGACCCATTACTTTTGTCCCTGAGGATGTGTTTCTGCACGATTCGGCCGTACTTTCCGAATATCGTCTCTAGCTGGTCTTCGGTGATGGCGCGGGGTAAGTTCGTTACGTACAAGTTCGTCTCTTTTATGTCGTCTCCTGATGGCCGCGCGTATGATACCTGGAAAATAAAAATGTATTTATACAGGGTGACCTTAGCCATTGGACAAACCCTGAAATCCCACGTAGGGATACTTCTCAGAAATGATCTTAATGGTAATAATTTTTTAATTAGAACAAAAGATAAAAACAAATTATCAAACAAAAGTTATTTCCAATAATCTACAACAAAAAGAAACATACTGTATTAATCATTGGCAGTGCTTTTGACAATTTGTTTGAAAATGATGACATTTGTCAAAAGTCAGAATCCTATTAATGTCATAAATAAAAAAGATAATCAAATCGGTCGAAGAAGGTTTCATACTATTTATTACGTCAGGAGCTAGTAACACATACAGGTTGCTCCAAAGTAAAAAAAATTGTTAATTTCTTCGTAACCGCTACACCGATTGTTATGATACTTTGTATACTGGTTCTAAATACCATAATGCATATGTACATTTCGGCTGTGTCCAATGGCTAGGGACACCCTGTATACCAGTGTGAAACGGATGGTGTCAGTCAAAGTGACCAATGTGACCACACATATTTCGTTTGTTACCATAAGAGTAAGGATTCGTCTCATATATTTAGCCATTTAGTTTTCAGCTTGATCCTGGGGTCTAATTCATGTTAAAATTTCAGATGCACGTAGTAGAAAATAAGCAGCATTTCCCAAATAATGGGTTCGCGACCCATTGGTGGGTCGCAAGGGAATATTGAGTGGGCTCTGATACTAATAGGGAATCTGAGTATTACCAATAATATGTTATGTCCCCATTTTAAGACGTCAAGAGGTGGGTCACGAATTTGGCAGTTTTTGTTATGGCTCCTCTACATGATGGGCCAGCGCCGGCCACTCCAAGGGACGCAGCCATGCGGTAGAATGAGATAGCAATATTACTTGATCCCTCTAACGCATAAATGAGTCCCTTGGAGTGGCCGGCGCTGGCCCATCGTGTAGAGGAGCCATTACATAGAGGTGGGTTGGAGCCCAGTTAACTTTGGGAACCAATACTGTCGGCCCCCTCCCTGACACTGCGGGGTTGCGAACTGCATCGCAGCCATAATTGTGTGTTTTTAGTATTAAGATATATCTTATTATGTATGCTAGTTTTAAGGTAGATATTTATCTATGGGCCACTAGTTGCCTGAAAATAAATATTTAAAGTGTAATTGTGCATACCTTTAACCGCTTATTTCTGAGTTGGTATCCATTGAAAGTGTCGATAGCTCTCGCCGCGTCCTCCTCGCGTGTGAAGTTCACAAACCCGAAGCCATAACTGTACCCCGTCTGGAATTACATAAGATCAATTTAGAATAAATTTAAAAGTGGAAAAATTACTGCCTTGGGTGAGACGTGTACTCACGGCATCTGGATCGATGCTCCTGCGCTCTACCAACTAAGCCACCAAGATCTCAACCATAGCCAGCTAATCTTACCACCATATGGTTCCAGGGAACCCTAGCGACATCTAATTTCAGAATTAGGCACAGTACACCTTTTTACCCGCGGACATTTTAGAAGAATCTAATCCTGCATACACTCTGAAAACGTTACTTAATTTGAAGTGGATAAAAATAACTTTTCCAATAATACAGACATCAGCAGGTGGTACGAAAACTAAAACGAATTCGAAAAAGTTTTCGAAGTTGAAACGAAAAGCCACACGATGGAAATTGAACACGCTATAATTACTTCATAATAAACAAAAGTTTTTCACTGCGCATTGTAAATCTAATAAATTTAAATTGTTAACACGCTATTTGGTTATTGCATGAGTTTTTATAGTCAATTCGATATACATTAAATACAAGTAAACTACAAAATAGACGAAAAAACCCTGACATTTTTGTATGAAATCGTCCGATAGCTCAGAATACGAATTAAAGCAAATATAAAAAATAATATTTCCGATAATTTGATCGACAAAGCAGATAATTCATCGATTTCAACCGTTTATTGTTTCGAACGAGGCTCGTAACGCCACCTGCCGATATTTTTACGAGTTAATTTGGCAAGACAAGGAGAGAACGGTTTATGCTTTCCTTTGTCTATGCTATTGCTATCACGGATCATGAGACACGAACAGACGGACAGCGGAGTCTTAGTAATAGGGTCCGGTCTTTACCCTTTGGGTACGGAACCCTAAAAACATGATCGGCATTCAGGTAAAAATAGTCAAAATCAGATTTCTGTTGAAAGTACTCCACTTTACGTAGTTATTAACGCAAACAGAAGTCAACCATATTTAACGATAACGTCTTACAATCTGATAAGTCCGCACGCAAAGCTTATCACCTTTAATGTATTTTGTGACTTAACATTAAAGCAGGAAGCCATTAAATCCTTTGACATAAATTTACTTCCCTTTTAACCTACCAATACTATAGCTAGTAACTTCGTTTACTCTAAAACGAACTCTATTTGTAACCCAGTAGGGTTTATTTTCCACTGAATCTTGTGAAGTGACGTAAGATGTTTTGGAGGGGAGAACGGGGGCGATTGTCACGAACATCGGCGAAGTTGGCATTTAATTGTGACCACATAAAGTTTTAGGGGTGTTATTTAAAGAGAATGTTACCAGCAGTTTTTAAGTTTAATCGAGATTACATGGAGCTTTCGCCAAGTTATTGAAGTAACTTGAGTGTACTAATTCTTTTCATCACACTTGTACAGTAAGCATGCTATTTCACGCAAGTTCAGCGGTAGCTAAAGTCCATTTTACTCCCACGGGAGTAAAAGTTTTTTTTTAATTATGTCACGCACTCATACGAACCAAGTAGGTTTTTATTAGCCAAGAAGTAATCAATCTAATAGCCACGAAGCGGTGATGGCCGAGTGGATCTGACGTCCGACTTTCAATCCGGAGGTCGCGGGTTCAAATCCTGGCTACCAATGAGTTTTTCGGAACTTATGTACGGAATATTATTTGATATTTACCACTAGCTTTTCGGTGAAGGAAAACATCGTAAGGAAACCTGCATACACACGCGAAGACATTCAAAGGTGCATGTGAAGTCCCTAACCCGCATTGGGCCAGCGTGGACCCAAACCCTCTCGTGCTTGAGAGGAGGCCTGTGCCCAGCAGTGGGACGCATATAGGCTAATTTTTCATTTACATAAATAATTTTAATAGCCATTTAAAATATTTAGACACAATATTCAATCGTGGTTGAATGCCGGAATGGGTATGTTATGTGCCTTCGATGCCTTACCTGCCAAAAAATTACAATACGGCGGACCGAAAAGGAGATGGTAGAACGACTAACCTTAAAGTCCTTCATGACTCGGCAGCTCTCAATGGGGCCTATGGTCATGAACATGGCGTACAGGTCCTTCTCTGTCATGGTTTGGGGCAGATAGTTGACTATGAGGTTTGTTCTGCAGGAGTCCCCCGCGGCCGACACTCCTCCTCCTTCAGACATGCTGCCCCAGCACCGCGGCGGTCCGCCGTACCGACCTCTGTACTGTTGCTGGATTTGCTGGAAATAGGATGGAAGATATTAAAATGCGTGTAAAACTGGCAAATGCGGCATTTTCGAAAGCACTATGCAGAGTATGCACACGAACTGGCCGCATAGCCAAGATGCCAATCGCTTACGCTCCGTAGCGATCGAAACGCAACTGTCACTGTCACACTAATATGGAAGAGTGATAGAGAGACATAACGCTTTTCGTTGTCGAAGCGATAGCGATTGTAACCTTGGCTAGGCCGGCAGGTAGTTATTCTTTCACAAATGGACAGCACACAGAACTTAACGCCTCGCGAAAAATTGTCGCGCTAGGCAGCTCGGGGGAGGCGAATATTATGCGAGATGATCAGGATTACGAGTAGTTATTAAATCATCGATGTATTGAATTGACAAATTGAAATTCATAAGCGTCACAAGAAGCTTTCAAAATACTGAGACTACTTAAATATATTAATTACTTACTAGGCTCTAAATCAATACAACATTTTATTTTCAATATTCTAACTATTAATTATTAATTATTAATTTTAACTAACACTAGGCATGATTCCTACGCAATGTAAATCCTTATTCACTAATATAAGAAAGCATTAATGATTACATTATATTATCGCAAATGCAGAAGATTTAGTATTGTACTGCGAAGCGAAGCATAATGTAGTAATGGATTCTCATTTAGTATTGCCGGCCTAGGCGACCAAAATGACCGCAGATTTAACTTTTTACGATTTTTTTATGATTATAAGATTTGCCAGCCTCATGCTACCTTACAGCCTCGCTTCACTCGCACGTTTAAATCACGCTCCGCGGCTCCGCTGGCAATTCTTTATTTCCCGGCCTATTTTAGTAAAACATTTTTACAACTTTTTACACAAATAAACTACCGTTGCACTGGCAATTTATACGTTGCATATGTTGACACTAAATTTATTAACTTTAAACAACAATAAACATTCCAGGCACCAAAATCCGCAGTACGCACCATTGAAACCAAAACGCAATAAGTGGAGCAAAATGTTTGCCAATAGGACACTTAAGAGGAAAGTGGCGACCGCTTCTCCATACAAACGTAGTCCCCATTTTCCTCTCTGGATATTGACATTATAGAAAGTATGTTTACAGAATTTGATTGACCTTATCTATGCCCCTTCGTTTTACTTTTTTCGACTTTTTGATTAGTGTAAGGAAAATAAATTCCATTTTTTTTTAAATACCTACTCTTCAATCTTATAATAATTTAAAATTCGAAAAAAAAATCAAACGAAGGGACATAGTTGTCGTTGATAATCGATATTGGTACAGATCGAAATTTAGTGCATAATTATTTTCCATCGTATTTTCACGGAAACGTACGAACGTTTCCTGGCTATTTCAGACAGTCTCGGTACAAAAAGTACTGAGGTTGTCTGAAGTAGCATGACAATTGACAAATACGAACGTTTCCGAGAAAATACGATGGAAAACAATTATGCACTACATCTGTACATCAAATTGTGTCAAAATATTAATTTCCAGAGAGGAAAATGGGGCCTACGTTTGTATAGAAAGGCGGCTACGGGGCGGTCATACACTAGTCTTATCTTAACAATACTCTTCAGCCCAAAGCGAAACTGGTACGTCGACGTCAAATATATCTTTACAATTTTGAACCTTACTCCTTTGTATTAAGGTTTAAAATGTAAAAGCTTTAACATCGAACGTACTTTTGGCTTCAGTTTTTCCTTTGAAACCATTCCCGACCTACATAATCTAGAGTTCTTCAAACTTATACATTCCACTCATTTAAATGTGAACTCTACGCGGTAGGTAATAAAGTTGCTTTCAGAATGACAGATATAGTTAAGATAGGAGAATGTTAAAGTAAGAAGTGTATAGTCTGCAACGAATTCCCGCCCTACATACCGCGTTTATCAAATTTAAAATTTACATTGTAATGTGAAGTTTAGTCTCTAAGTAATAAAGTTGCTTTCAGAATGACAGATATAGTTAAGATAGGAGAATGTAAAAGTAGTGTATATTGTACCAATAAATTCAGTTTTAATATAATACTATGCCAAGGTCGGTCGAAGCCTATAGAATAAGCCTCGGAAGCTAACGAAGTAGGTATCGGATTAATAGGTCACACTGATTTCACGTAAATATTTTTTTCGGCTTTATCGTATTGTTTGATGTCACTTCTGATCAGATCATATCGGAAACAGACTACCAGCCGTATTTGAACAATGAGATACGTCAAATACTAGATATTGAAACGATATGGATCGGATATGTCACTGTCAACAAGTGTCAAAATTGACGTTTCTTCAAACAAAAACGTCACTTTTGACACTTGTTTGACACTGACATATCGAATGCATATCGTTTCAATATCTAGTATTTGACGTACCTCATTGTTCGAAGACGGCTGTACAACTCGAATTGGCGTACATACTAACTAATCTTAGAAACCTAGTAAGTTGTAAAATAAGATTTAAAAAAAAAGCAAAATCTTTATATTCGACTGCTTTTCTTTAGTCATCAAAAATAATCTTAGAATGTAACTTACGTTTTTTTATTACTAAGTATGGCAGTTTTTGTTAGGTGGGTCGGAGCCCAGTCAACTTTGAGAACCACTGGTTTAACCGGTTAACCCCGGGTATAATGTAAATCTTTTGAACTGAGCTATTTTAAAGGACCTAAAGTCTGAAATAATGATTTTTATTTTTATTTTTTTTTATTTTTATTTTACTCAAAGAGTCTCAAGAATACAATACCATTGAGTGGTAAACCACAAATTAGGATAACTACCTCGTGGTAAAAGCAGATTATAACCGCCTCTTTAAACAATAGACTACAAAATACACTAATTAAATAATGGCTCACATAACTTTTTTTGCATTTTGCACCAGACTACTTCCCTGTCATGGCTAAGGTGGATATGACTTTACAAAATATTGAATATGATATTAACTTTTTTGACCATTTTAACCCCATTCAACAAGGAATAAGGTTAAAAATTCAATATACGTGCAATGTATTCCTAACTTATTTTGTAAGTAAACTGGTTGGCGCCTACGAAAACAAAAGCAAATAATAGGATTTTAATAAAACAATGCCATTGTTAGTACAGGCAAGTGAACAAGCTCAGTTATTTTTTTTTTATTATAAGTGGGTTGGTGCTAGTGGCGCTTAGTTTGCAAGGGTTATACACCCGACGACTCTATTTCATCCCCTAATCAAGCCGGCAACTTATGTTTTTCGGGTGTCGGTTTACAGGCTAATTGTGTTTGCCGACGCTTTCCGGGTATTATTTCACTGGGCTGCCCTACTTCCGTATGGCAATGTGATTGTTAGACGAATGTTTTGACATTTTTACAGCAGTGGAAATGTTGGTTTTCTTTTATAAAGCTAATTTAAAAAAAGCAATACAAATTGAACCCGCGCGTTGCGGGTTCCATATAACCAAAGAATTTTTTAAATATTTTATATTGATTTTTTAGTTATATTAACAATATGATACTAATTTTAATGTTTTAGATGTATCAGAAAAATAAAAGATCGAAAAACAAGCACGATTCTGGGCCATATGGGTGTACTCATAATGTTTTATTATTCTTGGTAAGGTGGTCATCACGTCGAATTGTATAAAAGAAACGCCTTTCAGACCCAACTTCTAAGCTCAAATTATTTTATGATAAGGTGCAGGGGGACAATTTCGACTGCGAGATAATTTCAACCAATCGAAATATCTTCCATGTTTTACATTATTAACTAGAGTCACACACAACCCATCTCTTTAGCTATCCGGACATATATGGCGCTCTAGTTAATAATGTAAAACATAGAAGATATTTTGACTAGTTGAAATTAACCCGCGGTAAAAATTGTCCCCCTGCACCTTATTAAATGTTATAAAACTTATAAATTACAATAGAAGAGATAAACATAATTTCTGTCTAAATCCAAATCGATATAACGACTAAGAAACCCCTTGTAATCGCCCCCTCGATCCAGATCGCTGTCAACCACCCAATTCAAGAGTTCACCGATGTAGGTCGCGACCGTGACCTACTACAGCGTACCTACACGGCGCCATTGTGGATTCGTTCAGATCAGCCGGACCCGTGTTTTTCTTAGGCCAACTTGCATCATCCCACACCCGGGGTAAACCGGTTAAACTGTTAACTCAGTGTCAAATTGCACTGGTAACCATGGTAACTCCGGGTTTAACCGGTTAAAGCCGGGTTAGTGGGTTGATGCGTGACGCTTAGCTTAGGATAAGTTGGCTTTTTGTAGCTTTTGTTGTTAACTTCTGTGGATAACAAGTTAACAACCCGGTAAGTTAACCACCCCAGGGTGTCCCTAAAACCAATGCCAAGACTTAAAATTGCGATAAGGGCAAAACAACTTATGCAATTTTACAGTTATCAAAACTCTCTTTTGGCAAGTTATTGTTTGACAAATAATTACTTGGTCAATTATCATTTTACCAAGTATTTTTTGTCACATGTATGGTTAGGCATAATTTACATTTCCCAAAACATTGCACGGTGTACGATTTACATCCCAAATCCCAACAGAGAGCCTGCAGTCAGTGGCGTAGCTTGGGGGGGGGCGGCGGGGGCGGTCCGCCCCGGGTGTCACCCATTTAGGGGTGACACCCGACCGTGATCAGTAGTGCCACCTATAAAAATTCGTAAAATGAAAGCGATGGAGTAAATCCTGAGCTATTTAACATAAATTGCAATTACTCTTTTTAAATATATTTTACAATTTTGATTGAAATTTGGGGTGACACATGGGTGACACCCGCAAAATCCGCACCGGGTGCCACCCATGCTAGCTACGCCACTGCCTGCAGTATTTTATTTTTATTATTGCTTTAACTTTAAGTGTAGGTGTAAGACGTTTGCATCACAACTACGTCCTTTGACGTAAGTAAATATGGTTTTGACATTTTTATTGATAAAAAAAAACATAGTAGTAAATATTTTTGATACTGGATTGTAACTACTGTGACTTTGTTTATGAAAATATGCCCAATCTTTTTTTTTATTGTTGTAAACTCTTCCTAATTCGGGTTATAAGTATACATGAACCTGCCATAGTATAAAAACAATGTCAAATCACGGTTTCCATAACAAGATTAGCGAACTCTAAAGCGATGACACCTGTCAAATGAAGGTCACTATCGTACGAGCGACGACAGCGTTACAGGATTAAGAACGCTCATGCATAGGTCAAGACTTGTAAGTCTAAACCTAAGACTTAGCCCTTTATTTTATTTGCTAAGTTTTATATAAGTAATATAAAATATGTAACTATAGTATAGCAAGGATATATATTTGGGTCTCTATTGTTTCCCATAAAGTTTTAAGTCATAATATATTGTTTGTCCACATTTTCGTTAGTCATAGTTTGGTTTTTCTCAGAAACGCATAACTTTTCAGGATTGCCATAAAACAAACCTAACCTAACCCATACAACCATTTCCAGTCGCCGTTACGACGCGGTGTTGACACATCTTGTGTCGACACCGTCTGTTTCGGTCACAATTCCAGTCGCAGAGTCGTCGCCGTGTCGACACAGTTACCAGAAATGGGGAAGGGTCGACACATGACACAAAGTGACATAAAGTGTGGTCGCCGTGTGCACACATTGTTTCGGGTTTGCGACTACTTTATGCCAAAATCATTCGTTCATTCGTTCATTTTGTTCCTGTCAAATGGAAACTGTCAGATGGAAAAATTCTTAAATAAAAATAAGTGACATTAATACGCCATCTCTAAAACGGATTACAAGACGTAATTATATATTGTTTGCATTTATATTACAATAGGACTTAAATTATTATGGGGAATTAAAATGCTCGAGTGATTTGATAAACTAAGTGTAATATAATCAACGCGCCACCACATTGTTTTAGTTTAGCCGGAAATGAAATTGTTTACTTCTCAGTGCCTGTGTTCATAACTATATTATTTGAAGCATTTTTAGTACTTCGATGCGTATACTATACTTAAATAACAGAAATAACGCTTTACATACTACGAAACTTGTTAATTATGATGTATAAATATGGTTTAAGGCTGAGAAATATTGCAGTCACAAAGTAGTTGCAATGCTTCGACTTTGTGTCGACTCTGTGTTGACACATGACACGCGCTGTCAAAAGTAATAACAAAGTTACTGGATTTGCAAAATGGCTCCTTGTGTTGATTTGTTTTCAGATATTCTCAAAGTGTAAAAATGCCGTGGTCAGAGATGGGCATTAATCGATTAACTGTTTATTCGACTAATTAATGGAATAAAAAAAGTTAATTCTCAAATTTTAATCGCGATTAGTTTAGTCGACCTAACATAGATTGAAATTGAATTAATCTGAATATTAATCGAATAAATTATCGATTAAATCTCGATTGAAAGTTGACAGGGGGACATTTTTGTACGTAAAAATAATAGAAATGTCTTGCATGCAGATGGTAGCTAAACACTTTGTCATAGAAGTCGAGATGGGTGTCGATATATAGGTTTTAGGAAGTGCCGATTTCGAAAATAATGACCATTTTGGAATCCGAAATGGCGGCCATGCACTGTGTCATAAAAGTCGTCATGGATGTCGTTTTATACGTTTTAGGGGGCCCCAATTTTGAAAATGATGACCATTTTGGAATCCAAAATGGCGGCCATGCACTATGCCATAAAAGTCGTCATGGGTGTCGTTTTATAGGTTTTAGGGGGCGCAGATTTCGAAAATGATGACCATTTTGGATTCCAAGATGGCGGCCATGCACTATGTCATAAAAGTCGTCATGGATGTCGTTTTATAGGTTTTAGGGAGCCCCGATTTAGAAAATGATGACCATTTTGAAATCCAAAATGGCGGCCATGCACTATGTCATAAAAGTCGTCATGGGTGTCGTTTTATAGGTTTTGGGGGGCGCAGATTTAGAAAATGATAACCATTTTGGATTCCAAAATGGCGGCCATGCACTATGTCATAAAAGTCGTCATGGGTGTCGTTTTATAGGTTTTAGGGGGCGCAGATTTCGAAAATGATGACCATTTTGGATTCCAAGATGGCGGCCATGCACTATGTCATAAAAGTCGTCATGGATGTCGTTTTATAGGTTTTAGGGGGCGCAGATTTAGAAAATGATAACATTTTCAATTTCAAAATGGCGGCAATGCACTATGTCATAAAAGTCGTCATGGATATCGTTTTATAGGTTTTAGGGGGCGCAGATTTCGAAAATGATGACTATTTTGGATTCCACTTTTATGACAAAATACGTAGCCGCCATCTTGGATTATAAAATGATCATCGTTTTCGAATTCTGCACTCCCTAAAACCTATAAATCGACATCCGTGACGACGCAAGTTATCCTTATTTTCAGATCTAACAAATTGCTACAGAATACAAAGGACAAAAAAGAAGCGAGGAGGTAATGAAACAAGCAAAAATACAGATGATTCCTCGACGCAATTGGGTGATTCTTAAATTGTGTCCAGATTTTTTTTGTCATAAAAGTTTTTATTTTTCACATATTACTCTCACAAGTTCCGTGACATTTCGACCTTGTAATTTTTTAAGTAAATGTTTTTGTTTATCTATGAGGATCTCACTAGAATAGTATAATCAAGGTATGTTTATATTTGATGAATGAAATAGTAACGCAAAAAAATATATATATTTGTGTCTTATATTCCTGCCGAAGACTTTTATTTTACCTTTTCTTTCTACACAAGTTTGGCCAAGTAATAAGAATTTAGGGCTCTCAATTTTATTTTGACTTCTACAACAGTAAAGCTACGAGGCCATGTTTGGTATCGTTTTCGTATAAATTCGCAGTAGGTACCAAATTTAGTTAAGGTATCACATTGACACCATTCCGAAGTAAAAACATATAAACTTATTAAAATACTTTCTTTTAAACTCCTCTTCACGCTTAAACTGCTGAACAGTTTTAATTTAAATTTGGTACACATATATTTTGAGTCCCGAGACAGGATATAATAAGTTATCTCAAAAATCATCCTTTAAAGGTGTGAAATGAGGTGTAGGGGGGAATTCAGAATTGACTTCTTGAAGTTAATACTGTTTAAGTTTAGGTTTGAAGTCATGTTTTTTCATCATTTTTAACTAAATCAAAGATGTAGACCATCCCAAATTTCATATAAATCGGTTCAGCGGTTATTGATTTCCCGTACAAATTTCCACGCCACTTTTCACACCTTCAAAAGATGATTTTGGTTATAAGATCTATCCTATGTCCTGTTCCGGGACGCAAACTATTTCTATACCAAATTTCAACGAAATCGGTTCAGCGGTTAAGCGTCAAGAGGAGTTTCAAAAAAACCGGCCAAGTGCGAGTCGGACTCGCGTATTAAGGGTTCCGTACATTAAGTCCGACTCGCGCTTGACTGCACATTTCTAATAGGTTTTCCTGTCATCTATAGGTAAAGAACTATTTTGTGTATTCAGACGGACATACATACAGACGCACGAGTGATCCTATAAGGGTTCCGTTTTTTCCTTTTGAGGTACGGAACACTAAAAATATATTTTTTTATTTTATGGAATGGTGTCAATGTGATACCTTAAATGGATTCAGCACCCCAGATTTATACGAAAACGATACCAAACACGGCCTAGCACCTTCACTGATATAGATATATCAAGATAAAATTGAGAGCCCTAAATAAACTTTCAAGAGCGGATATCTCAAAAACTATTCAACATATCGAAAAAATTGACTGAATAAACTTGTAACAAATTAAATTAACTTTCATTTTGTATAAGTGGCCATGTCGCTGAGATGCATAGTTTCCGAGATATAATCGAAAAACCGGAAAATGGGACCTTCAAAGCCCCCTCTCTCCCCCCTGCTCAAGGGCTACGGCCGGGTACTTTTGATATGTTCACCTCCTATTAACTTGTCAAACCGAGTTACGGAGTCAAAAATTGTCTTCCGAGCATTTCCCTCTACAACTTTTGGAGCATTCGTTGCCTGACCTAAGTAGCTTATTGCATTTCTTTAAAAACTTTTTTGTAAAAGGTTGACGGGTGTTGGGTGTTTATATGGTTTCGGTCGATTATTATCATTTGCATTGCCCATGATGACTTACTAGAATTACGAGCACACGAGACACTAATAGTAGTTTGACAAACCTTGGTTTTCAAGAGGTATTTTATATTGACATTTGCTGTCACAAATTTGCTGTCAGATTTAGTCGCAAACCGCACGCAAAGTGCACACAAATGTGTCGACACCTTGTTACGGAAAAGTGTAGACACGGCGACGACACTTTGTTTCGAAACAATTCTAGACACATTGTGTGCACTCTGTTACGACACATCTGACATTTAGTTACCACTTTGTGATTCTGAGACTGGAATGGTTATATGGGAACCTAACTATAGGATAACCCTTCGAAAATCTTGAAAAGTTAACGGTATTAGAATTATGACTAATGATAATCTGACAATCATTACATTATGACTTTCAATAATTATACAACATTTACATTCTTTTGGCTTCATAAGTAATAGTTACTAATGTTACTATTTATATAAAAGCGTTTTTCAATAAAAAAAAAGACATGTCAAGATTGTTTACCATTTTTCTAATGCTAAAAAACGAGGTACTATAGTACTTATCAACTTCTATGCATCACTACTTAAGTTAAAAAATATACAAATGTATAGTTACATTAAATAAATTGCATTTTTTACAAGAAGTCCCTAGACAACCCCGCATACGTCAAACTTTTTCCTGCATAACGGATCATATTTTGGGGCACCAAGTTAATCCATTATTAATGAACCTGGCGAGTAATGCTCAAACGATTTACATTGGAAGGACGCCAGGAGGACTGTCCTGCTCTATATATAGTAGGAATGAAGGGAAAGGCACGATGGTTGCAGTTTTTGTGGTTGAAAGTGTTGAAACGTGGTGCCAAACGCTGGGTTTTAGGGCTATTTATTGAATGTGTCCATATAAGAATAATACAGTAATTAAGATGTATTTTTGCCGTGGAATCTTTCATTGAATGTAATTTTCGGTTCGGTTCTACAATTCCATAAGCACGTTTTCGTAACTCTGAGGAAGATTTTAACCCCCTTATTTATAAAACTTTACGGGCCTGATTTAGTTAAATTATGTTTTATTCCCTTTCTTACAAATACATAAGTCAAAACGACAGAAACGATTCATAGCTAATTCAAGCCAGTAACGCGTTCATGAATAACGCCATTAGGATATTATTATCTACGGTGAAATTATGCTTATATTGAACTCTTACCTATGTACAGTCAGCAGCAATAGTTGCTAAGCGGGCAGGGTGTTCAAAATGATCTTGACGCAACTTTGTAATGCGTCAAGGTAATTTTGAACACCTCGCCCGCTTAGCAACTTCTGCTGCTAACTGTACCAAATTTTATCGTAATCTGACGAAAGGAAAACGACAATAAAATGAAAATCGGATAAAGCTTTTGGTAGTGTAATAGTATATGTATTATGTCCTTATAAGATTGAACGTGCCAATGATTGGAGAAGGGCCAATATCCTATCTCCGATCACGTGTATCGATATAGGTTACCATCTAAGATACAATTAACTAACCATTAGGGCTGATTTAGTCGGCGCGCGAACTCGCATGCGATTTTAGTTACATTGCGGACTGTTGGTTACGTCCAATTCAACCGACCGATCAAAACCCGCAATGTAATGAAACTCGCATGCGACTTCTCGCACTGCACGTGCAGGACATGTTGTCGCGGTGCACTTGTGCTAGGGGTGCTAGAAAGCACTTAAGTTTCTACTTTCTACAAAAATAAGTTTTACGTAAATCGTAAATATCATATACGAAGAAAAAGTGACCAAGGACTTCAGTGCCTACGGCTGGAATCGAACCAGCGTCCTCTGCTATCGCGGCAGGTGCCTCAGCCCCTTGGTCACCCGGGTGACGGCGGCATGGGTCGAATTTTTGCAAGTATATGCAATTCCTGAGGGCTTATGGCCAGTACCGTCTTTACCATAAGGGCACACGGGGCCCGTGCCCAGGGCCCCCATCCACAAACAGTAACAGTAAATTTGATTACTCATAATAAATAGAAGATCATACTAAGAAAATGTTGGTTTAATTCGCTTTTCACTTTCCAAAAGGGCCCCAAATTCTTATGTGCCCAAGGGCCCCAGCGTAATTGAAGACGGCCCTGCTTATGGCGCCCCCTGGCGCTTATGTTAAGTTTTATTTGTCAAATGCTGCGCCGCGGGCGGCACCACTTAGTTACATCATTTATCAATATACTATGTTATGGGTACTACTAGCGCCCCGCCTCGGCTTCGCACGGGTAAACCTAAACAAATTATACACCTATACCTTCCTCAAGAATTGATAGGTGAAAACCGCATGAAAATCCGTTCAGTAGTTTGTGAGTTTATCGCGAACATACAAACAGACAGACGCGGCGGGAGACTCTGTTTTATAAGATGTAGTGATAACAGAACATGTTTACCGCTAGATTTTTTTGAAGTGAAAACTTCTTTAGCGGCTGTGTGCACTTTTTGTGATGGGGAAAAAATGTTAAACTCGCGACAGGTCACGTGACCGACAGATTCGACAGATTGAAAATTCGTAAGACGGACACGTGACCTGATCGAAAAACTCTTACAATGTCATTGAGTTTTCCCTTCTGCCGGCACTCCCGGAGTGCAACCCGTTGTTTTTTAGATAATTTTAATATACTGGAGCACCTATGTATGATAGCCGCTAGTTGTCTTAGGGCCACTTGCACCATTCACTAACCCGGGGTTAACCGGTTAAACTTGGAGTTACCATGGTTACCAGTACAATTTGACACTGGGTTAACGGTTTAACCGGTGAACCACGGTTAGTGGAATGGTGCAAGTGGGCCTTATTGACTCTATTTTAGTCTATGACGTAGTTTTAGTTCAAACCCTAACGGTGAGAGTAATATCAGCCATCCAAATATTACCTTGAAATGAAATTTCTAGGCAACCTAGAATACCAACAGACTAGGCTGTATAAAACCCATACCCACCCCATAAAACCCAAACTAAAACTTAAAACTTAGGTACTTACTTGAAATTCTCCAACCTTCACAGGCCGAAGACACACAACTCTTTAAACACTACTAAATACAATAAACTAATGAAGAATATAGAAAATTGATATCAACTAATTAAAGACGAAAGCAAAGATGAAAAAACGTCCACCACGCGGAAACAAAGAACAAAAACTGTTTTATGTGACCAACTAGATTTGAGTTCGGTGACCTTGTAGATTTTTGGAGAATTTCGAAAATGTTTATATGAAGCCGCGTTTCGCTGCATCTACATTAATAACTTTTTAAGACATGAAAAAAGATGGAGTATGCTTACCTAGATGAAATCAAAATACGTAGGAATCTAAATTTTCATAAGCTACAGAATATATATTTAACTAGTAATGCTTTTAAATAAGTTATAAATATATGAGTAGCATAATAGGAAATAACTATATTTAACAACGAAGCTGAATAAGTAACTATATTTCCATTAACTATTTTCCTATCTACCAATGGTACTCAAACTGTAATTATGAAACAGTCATTTAGTCCTAAACCATAAAAATAATTCATAACTAATTACATAGTAATAATATACCAAGAGACTACACCCCTAATTAATGCAGTTAAAAGATAATATAAAATATCTATCTAAGCAATGCCAATTTATACCTATATTAAAAATTATTAAATCTACTCCTTTTTTTCACCACAAAGTATACAAAACGTATGTTTCAAACTAAAATAAAGCTTATGCTCAAACATTTAAAGTCTGTTTTTATATGAATGTCCAGTTGCACCAATGTTCATTTTTTTTTTCAACCTTACCTAGTTGCACCAATGCAATGTTCGTTAATTTTTTTTTCAACCTTGCCTAGAAAAAGATATATTTAACTATTTGGGTAGTTCAAGTTTTTTTTGCTATTCTGTCCCGTCAGTCAGGCGACGTAGTTTATTAAAAGAAATATTATAACTCCGTTATATGTACTAATATGCTAAGTAGATGACCCATTACGAAAAGGGCTTATAGGGAACTGCCATAAAATGTGTTTGGTTATCATACATACCATAAAACTAGAGGTTAAAAAGTGAGCTAGGAGACCGTAACCATGGCAACGCGTGACAAGAAAAAGTTGTTTCACCCATTTGCATTCTAATGAAACATTGGCACTAATGAACGTTTGTGCAACTACATATGTGTAATTACAACGTTCTATGTAGTATGTGTAGGCATAGTGTGTGCTTGAACTCAATTCATCTACATCTGAGAGTAAGAGTGACACAAAACATTTTTCTACTTTTTTTTAAGTCTAACCACGGCATCGCGGCGATCTCACAGGAGCGTCAAAAACAATAAGTAGGTATGCTTATTGCTTAATCGGGTCAGCTCTAGATTTTAGAGCTACGTGCGTGCCCGATCTTCATTCACATGCAAGTTTGTCGCAATAAATTCGGACACACCTGCACTACAAAAAAAGTTTGAGAACCCTTTTGGGCTTAGGGTTACCAAATTCCGTGAATTTTGGCCAGGATTTTTTGTCCGAAATTCTAAGTCTTCCGGCCGATATAATGATTGTTTAAATAACTATTTAAATTAAGGCGCGTAGTGACACACTAACTCTCAGAGGCATAAATATGTAAACGTACGTTGTTCTCATAATCTTGACTGAAGCCAACGGTCAGACCCTTGGGCCTGTATCGACTGCGTGGCAAGGTGACCCCGTACGAGTCGTGGACACGGAGCTATTGGAAATAGTAAGGTTATAGCAAAAAGTGTCCTAGCTAAGTGTCTTAATTAAATACACTCATGGATTTTAGAGTAACGCAAAAAAAAAAGGTTATAGTAATTAACTATTTTTGAAATTACTATAGGTATAGTCTGTGTCTTTAGGTAAGTATTTAAATAAAAGTAAACAAAATCTACCCTCTAATGGCTCCTTAAGCCAGTTGAGGGTAGATCAAAACATTACATGATCAAATAATGTAGATACATTATTTACTCATGTAATGTTTTCATCTACCCTCAACTGGCTTATGAAACCATTTGAGGGTAGATTTTGTTTACTCTTTTCTAAATACCTAAACATACAAATTATAGGTGCTGGCCAGTAAACTTTTTTTATGGTAGGTATGGTTCAAACGTACTTATGTATGCTGATATCTCATAGATTTCTCAATGAATGAATTTTGAACCTATTCATTGTATAACATTAATCAGGCCACCTGTTGTTTACCTCTGTACACTGACTTAATATTAGAAATAGACACACAGAGCGGAACAAAAACGTCAACAAAATGTGGGTCAGAATGACATTAGCGGAAAATTTGCATTGATGATAAAAACGCTTACGTAAATTTTGAGTCAAGATAAATATTTTGTACGGAAAAGAACTTACTGTCGTAAGCATTAAGTGTCAAATTTGTAAACATTAGTACCAACACTGTTAAAACTTTTAAGTCCGATGGCACTAAACGTAACGTCACCATTGTATTTACGTCAAACAACGTCAAACGAGAATAATGAACGAATAGAGTCCCTTTGGTACATTTTAATAGGTATTACTGTACAGAAAAATCAAAGTAATAAATGAAACAAATTTAATTTGATCGGGAGTTCAAATAAAATTAATTCATGGTAACAACCCTTGTAAGTTATCATAAAACAAATTTATTTTTAATAAGTAAGCATTCGTCTTTAAATACTATTTTCCTTGAAATAAATTCAACTTATTAAATAACTGTGTATTTTAGATCTACATAATACTCTTCGCGCTTTAGTTCTTTGCAATATAGTGCACGGGGACATTTAGGTCGCTACTGGTACTGATTGGTTATGGTCTTTATCAAAAAATCCTGTGGTTGTCACTGTGTTCAGACAGGTTTAGCATTTACAGTTAGTCGATGACCTTATTGGTCGTGTATATGTCGGAAACAAGGAAATGGGCTGAACACACAAGTGCCGTTTTGCCTTTGTTTAAAACTGCATCACCCCTATCTCTTGCTATAATAGCAGTCCACTCTGCACGTCGCATAGGTTTTCTTGGAAATCTTGAATTTAAACATAATATTATATGTTACGAATTCCATATAAAAATAAAAAAGTATTAACCTCACATCGACTCATTAGATTTTTGTTCCTTCACATCCCTTCTTTGGTACTAACAAAATAATTTATTCAAAACCATGAAATTACCACCAGATTACATAAATTATGTAATGCTATCCAAAGCACTAACCGAAAGAAATACATTCCATGCTTTTTCCTTGTTTTATCATTGTTATTTTTGCATATTTTTACGACATTGTTGACAACTTCACATTTGAGCGGTCCATACAAGACTAAACGAAAAAGTAACGCGTGATCTGTTTTAACGTTACTTTTGCGGGGCCATTTTTTGCGGCTGATTGGGTATCCAGTTCTTATTCTATATCAATGCCTCTGTATTTATGTACAGTCAGCTGCAGGGAAGAGGCGCCCCCCCTTCCCTCTACCCCTCCTGCATAGAAATTTGTATGCAAAGGTGCTAAGCGAATAATATTGCTGACTGTACCTATTATGTGTGGTTTGTAAATGTATTATCAGATTGCGCAATAAAGAGGATATGTTTAAATGAAAGAGACCGACGTCGAATCGTGTTACAATTTAAGCTGCAAGTTGTGTTTTGTTTTGTGTTTGCCTATGCCTATGACTCAAGAGTTTACAAAAGTTGCCACTGAAATTTAAACCATGATGCTTCAACAATAGAGTTGACTTTACGTTATTTGTAAATTGATAAACATGGTCATAAAGTAAATTGAATTTCCTTTACTCCTTTTGCAAAATGTTTCTTTATTTTAGTAGAGTAGAACTAGCTAGGGGTGATTTATAAGCTGTTACAGACGGGCGTACCGGTCCCTGCCACGGCGACCCGGACTGGTCCGGTCCTAGGCCTGTTCGATCGTGTGGAAGGTGGTCCGCCGTACGTCCGTTAAGACGAAACAGGAGCTGAGTTTTAAATATTTTAGCTAAATATACCCGTCTCGCTAACGGAAGCGGCACCTAAAAGTAGTGCGATAAGGACAAGGCGAAAAATCCTGCGTAAAAATCTCAAAAATCGAGGTTTCGTACTCCTCTGTTTCCTCCTCCAAAACATAACCAATCGTAACCAAATTTGGAAATCTAAATGATTATGAAATTATCTGTGTCGGACCGTTTTGCTTTTTTGGCTAATTGATATCAGTTTTGAATGCCACGCCTTTCATTGCGGCATAGTCAATTAGGCCATTTTGGCCATTTTTGAAGGGCTCTAGCGCCTTAATTACAAAAATATAAAAAAAAGCAAAACGGTCCGACACAGATATTGACAATATTAATCTGTGTTATTATTCTAAATACTTATACACAATATTGATTTATTGATTGTGAATAGGTTATCATCAAAGATGTCTATTAAGAGAGAGATACCTATAAGATAATTATAACATAATTTTATTAATTACAGCCAGTTTCTGGTCTATTCATAAAGCTTTGTCGATATTAAGGGATTTGATTTTCGACCAAATTGTAAATGCAAAATAATGTTCTGATGTGGACATAGCTTATTCCTACCTAGATTTTAATGTATTGTAAGTTAGTGTAAATGATTAAGGCAATGTATGCCCGGGCCTATATTTTCTTCATTATTTGGAACTATTTGAAATAACACAATGAATTTGGCCAACAAGTTATATCACAAAAAATGCTTTCATTTCAAAATAAATGTTGTTCTGGCAATAAAACTACTATGAGACTAAATAACAGCTTGAAACTTATTTAATAAGCATAATTTTTACCATTATAACAATTTTCAATTAAAGCTTGTGACACAACTTGCTGGCATACCATCACCTATGAGGCTGACATGTTCACCTAGACACCTAGAGTGTCCAAAGCCTCAATAAAAATCAGATAAAAAGAAATACCATCACCTTAAAATAAGGCATCATAATAAAAAGAGTAAAAAAAGTAAACTACTCACATTCTCCAAAGAGTTGAAACTCCTGTCCCAACTACTCACTGGCGTCCCACCGAACAGGTACCCAGGGTATCGTTCACTCATCACTACTGCGGACCCTACACAACTATAATATTGAGCAACCGATTAACACTTCATTGTGATCTTAACATATTTAACTTCTTATTGACTACTTGTAGATTACCTGGAAATAAATATGAATTAATTAGTTTAGGGAGTTGTAGAGATCAAGGGGCATTTGCCCAGGAGTAGGACACTATAATGGACTAAGAAAAAAAATAGTTTTAGCCACATAATCATGAAGAACTTTCACCCAGCAGATAGGATTTGCAGTCAGCCCCAAAACAAAGTTCAAAAAAAGAAACAAAAAAAATAACAATTTGACTGTAGAACAAACGAAGCTTTAATAAATAAATAAATAAATCATGAAGAACCCCGTTAAAAAACCGGCATGTGACACGGGTGGGCTTTGTCTCTTTTTCTTTAGTATCCTCGTAAGTCCCCGCGTATTTTTTGGACCCACATAAGTTTACAAATAAAATCCGCTGTGAGAAACAATGTATCTGACTGTGCCACAGTCTGCCAACGGCAGATCGTGCGAAGAGCTGTGTCCGCCTCTACTACAGATGAGTGTCTGTGACTATATGACAGAGACCAATTTAAAAAAAGTAACATTTTATTTGAGCATAATTTGTGAGGTTAGAGACACATCATGTGTTTTTCACGTAAATTGTCCAGAAGCCGATTCCTGTCACTTCAAGAGAATGATTCTGGTTATGAATAAATGTAAAAGAAGATCGAAAGATCAATTATAATTTACCCCCACATTTTAGTGCATTGTTTCACTCTCTGTATTATAGTGCCTTAGCTAAATAACTCTTAAGTTATTTGTCTGAAATATTGCAAAGCATATAGCTCCGCCCTCAACCCAAATCAATCTATAAGCTGCCAATTCCATCGTAATATCATATTTAGGTCGGGTTAGGTAATTTTTATAACTTGGGGTAAGTTGATAACTTGCTGTAGATATTATTACTGTTATTATGGAAATGTCTCAAAGTCTGGCCAACTATGTTTATACTGTTATATGTAGTAATTAAAAAAAAAATACATTAACCACCTAAGCCACACAAATGAAAAATGCAAAATTTGCCACTGAGAGAGAGAGTTGATTTTGCATTGTCCATAAACTGAACGAACAAAGCAAAAGCAACTCTGTTCCAATTGAATATGATTTAAATTACCTTGAACTGAATAAGTACTATAGGGCCTTAGGAGGTTAAATACCCCCCCAGAAAGAAGGATGTTCCAATATATTTGCCCTATTTGGCCACTACTAACTATTTAATGCTGACTATTATATAGAATGAGGTATTCTAATAATATGATATATGATCATATATAACTTCTCGAAATTTTACTTTTTTAGCAGCATATCTGATGCAATTATTTTTGCTTGAACATCTAAATTAGATGTTCAAACAGTTTTTCTTTACGAGTCACTGAGCCATATGATATATTCTTGGTATTTTAATTAAATCTTTATCTGGCACTAAACTTTTTTTGAATACCTAGCTTAGAAACCTACAAATATTTATTTTGTTATCAATGGTAAAATACACAATTAATGTTTATGCCACAAGCAGGAACCTTACTGCAAATTGTGCATTCTGTTTAGTATTTTTATATATACATGTTTCTTACAATTGTAAAACGGATAAATGCTTGAAATATTTATATTTACTTATTATGTTTCAATATTACAAATGAGTTATCACTGCCTGTATATTGGATAAATCATTTACATAACAATGAAGATTTATACTCACGTTTAATAATATAACAAATAACTATAATCGCCTTATTTCTTGATGCTACAGTAACAATCTTGTTAGCAAATTTACGCAAATTCTTTACTTGCGATGGACGATTTTTCGTGACAGTTGTTGCAGGCAGAGAGAGGTGTCCCGAAATGAAAATACCCTAAAATATTTACTATTTTTATAAATTTCAATTGATGAACATTCAATAAGAACATTATAAATAAAATGAAATGCTAAGTAAAAATCAAGGAACAAAAGAAAAATAGTATTATCAATATTCGATAACCAGATTCCTCAAAGTTAAAGAACTTTGGAGAAATTGAAAAATCTTGAAGTGCCAAATAT